>NC_061795.1:15348714-15648714 GCF_021462225.1 Girardinichthys multiradiatus
TGTGCAGCGTTTTCTGCCACACTTTTTCCTTCCCACAGACTTCCCACTGAGGTGCCTTGATACAGCACTCTGGGAACAGCCTATTCGTTCAGATATTTCTTTCTGTGTCTTACCCTCTTGCTTGAGGGTGTCAATAGTGGCCTTCTGGACAGCAGTCAGGTCGGCAGTCTTACCCATGATTGGGGTTTTGAGTGATGAACCAGGCTGGGAGTTTTAAAGGCCTCAGGAATCTTTTGCAGGTGTTTAGAGTTAACTCGTTGATTCAGATGATTAGGTTCATAGCTCGTTTAGAGACCCTTTTAATGATATGCTAATTTTGTGAGATAGGACTTTTGGGTTTTCATGAGCTGTATGCCAAAATCATCCGTTATAAGACAATAAAAGACTTGAAATATTTCAGTTAGTGTGCAATGAATCTAAAATATATGAATGTTAAATTTTCATCATGACATTATGGAAAATAATTAACTTTATCCACAATATGCTAATATTTTGAGAAGGACCTGTACTGACACTACATAACCTTTGGTTATATATAGATATTGGTATTATTTTAAATCTACTATCTGGATCTGTAACTGTCTAATACTATGAAGTTAATTAAAATTGCTGCTCCCCATTGTCTAGAACTAAAGCAGGCAGAAAACTAATTAGAAAAATCAGGTTATTTAAGATAATTTGCAGCTGTTGCAGATTTATGAATCTCCTGTACATATTCCATGTGAAAAACCTTAGTGTATCCATAGTTGTGCGTGTGTAGCCAGATAGCACATGTCACTATAGAAACAGATAGACCCATGTGAAATCATAGTCACTGCTTGGGGTTGCCTCATGTAAAGTCCAGAAGCAGAGATATAACAGAGAAAAAGACAAAAAATTAAAAAGGTGCTTGAGGTAGGAGAGGTTAAGAGATATAAGGTTATGTTTAGGAATATTTGTGTGTGTGGCTGTGTTCGAGTGTGCATTTTTGCGTGAGAGAAAGAGAAAAAGAGTGACAGAGAAGTGTGGAAAGAGACAAAAAGAAGTGTATATAAAGCCCAGCCTTGGCCCTGCCCACATCTACCACTAAACATCATACAGAGCTGATCAAAACTAATTTTGTATAAATTACTTGTTTTTTATGTATTTAATGGGTTTTTAAGTAGAATTAACTTAATTTGACATAAACAGGCATGACTTTTTGCATTCATGTAGTTTTTTTAGACATTTATAATTATTTCTGAAAGTAAGACTTATTGAATTTATAACAGACTGAGCACAAATACTGATTCTATTCACTATTTTACTCAGGGTTTCTGCAGGTGTCACCAACTCAGATTTAAGACTTTTTAGGGACCCGCAGACACCCTGTTATTATTCCTAACATAAAATAAGAGTTTTTATTTTAAAGTAGCATTTTATATTGAACAAGTAATTCAATCTTATCTGAATTGCATGCCTGATAATGACAGAAAAACGTTATAAGCCATAACTTAGGTTTTTCATAGGTTGTGAATAGTGCAGCAAAGGAGTGATATTGGAGAGAAATTATGAATTTTTCCCCAATATCCCCAATAATGAATTATGTCACAAATTATCGCTTTTTATGCCATTTTGTTATTTGTTTACTTTGCCATTAAAGATTTTCCCTGTTCCTTTGATTAGCAGTTTACTTGGTTTAGTTTATATTTGCTTAGATTCTTGTGCTTGTTTACATGTTCTTAGATTTAGTTCTCTCTAAAGTGACTATTTATGTTTAGCTTATGTTTAATGTTTTTATTGGTTTAATAGCTGTGTTTATTGATTGCTTCTGTTTACTTTGTTCTGCCTTTCCTCTTTGCTGTTCCCCTAGTAGTTCCTCCTCTTGTCCTTAGATCCCCGTCAGTTATTATTTACTCAGTGTCCATTTCCCTTTTATATTAATAATTCTCCACAGCCTCATTTCTAATATAGTTCTCCATATAAGTATCTACTGTGTAAGTTCCTTCCAACAGGTTATAGTTTAAAGTTTCCTCACTAGGCTTAGTTCCATTTATTGTCAGTTTTAGTTTATAGTAATTCTAGGTATTCGCTTCCCTGCTCTTCCTTATAAGATAATGTTATCCTTAGATTCTAGTTTCCCTTTGGTTTTCTTATAGTTTAGTTCCCTCGTGTCCCTGTGTTTCCTAGTTTTTGTCGCCATAGTAACCATTCATTCCCTCAATCTCCACAGCCAGTTCCCACACCTGCTTCCACTTCTCTTCTGATTAACCTAGCATGTCCCTCATTGGTCCACTCTCCTTCTCTCCCTGCTTATATACCTGGTTCCTCTAATTATTCTTAGTTGGTTCCTCATGTTGGAATTATGATTATTGATTAATTAACATTTATCAAGAATTAAAATTAACAATCACAATTTGACAAAATTAATTTCTTAACCAAAATCCTCATTTATGAATCGAGACCAGGGATGTCTTCTGGTGTTGTAACTGTGGCTCAACGCCTTTGACGATTACAACCGTTAAATACTCAGTAATAATTGATAACTATTACCAGAGATGTCAGTGTTTAATCAACCATTTCTACCGAAACGTGGGGAACGTTTAACCTTATTTTGACTGACGAATCACTCTTGCACAAAATAAAGACAAAACGCCTTCTCTTTATCTATGTGAATATTTATTAAATCACAGCCTGATACAATCCGCTCTTCCGATTTAATAATCTTCACCTACTCAAACATGCAAAGTTCTACACAAAAAGGGGGTAAAATATCTAACTAAACAAAATAAAGCAAAACAGCAGTGAGTGCGTATGGAATCAACCAGCAGTTATGGCCAAAGTGATAATATGACAAGGGAATATGGTTGAACGAAGCTTTGGGAGCGCAGCTCGCCAGAAAGTGTAGCTCAGTGAGATGCACAGTCATAAACCTCCCCCCCAGCAAGGTTGTAAACCCCGAGGACAAAGGGTAATAAAACTTTTGGTGGCAAGACAGTAAGCAGTAAAGTTGAAGACAGAAAATGGTTGATTTTCACCATAAAGTTATTATAGCAGTCCAGTTTCACAGCGCACCTGCGCGCAGGTGTTTGCACGGTAAAGACACACTTGCGAGACACAGCGGTCTCCGAAAGTACCAGCAAGTTTCAAAACAATGGCATGCACATACAATTCAGAACACATTATACTCTAAATGGCGACTCTAATCGCACTAAAATTTCCTACTCTATCCTGCCCACGCTATTCCTAATAATGAAATAAAAATAAAAATAAAAGGATGGGTTTTACTTTGTTGAAGTCTTCCTTCTGAGCAGAGGGAGAGAGGAGGAAGGGGAAAGTTGGAAGTTAATGTGCGTCCACAGTTAACTTCGGGAATAGCGGTCAATCTTCGTCCTTTGGCCTCCTTGGCGAAAAGGAAAAATATGATCTGACCATCAGCAGTCGACTAGAACCAAGCAAGGAGGGAAAGTTGAGTCTCCTTGAAACTGCGTGGTTTTGGTTACATGTTAAACTCATGTCTTTGATCGGCAAAGTGAAATCTCTGGCCTTCTCATTCCAGAAAGCTCTTTCATTAATTTTTTGTTGGCCAACAATGGAGAATAAATGAAATCCACTTGGGACTCTTCTCCAGAAATTGATGCGCTTCAGTTGCTGTTCCGGCTTCCAGCGTGAAAAGCGGCTTCTTTCAAATGTTCGCCTTCCTATATTGCCTCCTGTGACGTCAGACCTGGGACAGCCCAGTCATATCAGCCGCAGTGGCTGCTGGGTTTTGTAGGACAGACTATCCTGCAGTACAAAATGGCCGATGACGTTGGATAGGCATAGTGGCGTCCAGCAACGTGCAAATGGTCCAATATTCAGCAAACAAGTGGTCCAACACTCATTTCATGTATACCTTGTTTGTCACGTCTTTCCCCAAACTCTTTCGATTATGCTTCTTGTGAATTATCTTCTGTGAATCTCCTACGACCTTTTAAGTGCTGATCTCTGAGCCTTAAATAAAGAAGATCTGTTTTCAAGATCTTCCAAAACAACCTCAGACCATGATAAAAACAGACATTTTGTGCATCTATGGCAATGAAAGACCAGTTGAATAAGGTGATTTAGTATGAAAGCAAAAAAGAAGTTATGGGACCAAAATGAGGAAACGTTTCCAAGCAATCAGGTTCTTTTTTTTTTTCCCCTATCAGATTAGAAACACACTACAGCAAGTCAAAACAGCACTCAAAAAGATTGCTGTTTTTCCCAAACTTTCTCCTATTAAAAGAGAACGAAACATTTGAATCTTCTATAAACACTTGACAAGTCAAACAGGCAACAGGGTAAAAACATTTTGACTCATGTGTTCAGTTCTGCTCCCTGGCGTCACACGAGTTCCGAGAATCAAATATAGCTTAAGCTATTGTACAAAATGTAAGTTAAATAAAAGTGCTGAGATTGAAGCGGTTTACAGGATAGAACAGAGGAAACACAAAATAGAACAAATCAGGCTTAAAAACAACTGTGAACAGCCACTTTAAAACAAACATTCATTAATGTAATGTATGTAAAATACTGTAAGATAAAAAAAAAACAACTTAAAGACATGAGATAGATAGACATTAGAAGCATTATAGAAAATGAACAAGATTCTTTCCAAACAAATTACTGTTAATTCATTCCCGAAGAGTCAGATTTCTTAAATACACTTAGAACCTAAAAGAAAAACAGGTTCTTAAAATAAAGTGTGACAAGTTAATTTACCTGAGTTAACCAGAGCCATTTAAAGTGCTGTTGTGATTATAAATATATTATTTAATATTTATATTTTAATATTTTATTAAATAATATTACGGTCTGTTAAGGGTTGTCCTGTGAATACCAGCCCAATAAGGCGGTGGTATTAGGACAAAATTGAAAGGCATGAGCCAAGCTCAGATATTATTGAACAGCAAAACTCTGTACACACACAGAATGAATTCACACAATTTCTTAAAATACAAGAATTTATTGACAAAAATAAGTCAACTCAAAGTCAAACATATTTCAATCAACAAACTCTTTACTATGCTAAAACAATCCAACTAAACTACCAAGCAGAATGAAAGAATAAGGAAGACTAATGGGCTATGTACAATATAAACAAGGTGATCAAAGATTGCTGAAAACCATGACGGAAAGAGTGATGCAACATTACCATGCAATGTTTATGTTTGAGAACCAAAGATTATCTTGAAGAATCTGGAAATGAAGTTAAGTTAGTCTTGGAACTAATTTAAGTAATAATTGTTATACCTTTAAACAACCATTCACAATGCAAGATCAGATAAAACATTATTTTAATAAAATAATATTTTAAAGAATGATTTGCTGAATAAAACCAACCTTCTGGATGACCAATTGCCAATTGTGTTTAATTAGCTGCCTTTATTTTTTTTAAATAATATTTAAATAAATATTATTAAGGAAATAGTAAAATACAGGTCCTTCTCAAAATATTAGCATATTGTGATAAAGTTCATTATTTTCCATAATGTCATGATGAAAATTTAACATTCATATATTTTAGATTCATTGCACACTAACTGAAATATTTCAGGTCTTTTATTGTCTTAATACGGATGATTTTGGCATACAGCTCATGAAAACCCAAAATTCCTATCTCACAAAATTAGCATATCATTAAAAGGGTCTCTAAACGAGCTCTGAACCTAATCATCTGAATCAATGAGTTAACTCTAAACACCTGCAAAAGATTCCTGAGGCCTTTAAAACTCCCAGCCTGGTTCATCACTCAAAACCCCAATCATGGGTAAGACTGCCGACCTGACTGCTGTCCAGAAGGCCACTATTGACACCCTCAAGCAAGAGGGTAAGACACAAAAATAAATTTCTGAACGAATAGGCTGTTCCCAGAGTGCTGTATCAAGGCACCTCAGTGGGAAGTCTGTGGGAAGGAAAAAGTGTGGCAGAAAACGCTGCACAACGAGAAGAGGTGACCAGACCCTGAGGAAGATTTTGGAGAAGGGCCGATTCCAGACCTTGGGGGACCTGCGGAAGCAGTGGACTGAGTCTGGAGTAGAAACATCCAGAGCCACCGTGCACAGGCGTGTGCAGGAAATGGGCTACAGGTGCCGCATTCCCCAGACCTGGGCTACAGAGAAGCAGCACTGGACTGTTGCTCAGTGGTCCAAAGTACTTTTTTCGGATGAAAGCAAATTCTGCATGTCATTCGGAAATCAAGGTGCCAGAGTCTGGAGGAAGACTGGGGAGAAGGAAATGCCAAAATGCCAGAAGTCCAGTGTCAAGTACCCACAGTCAGTGATGGTCTGGGGTGCCGTGTCAGCTGCTGGTGTTGGTCCACTGTGTTTTATCAAGGGCAGGGTCAATGCAGCTAGCTATCAGGAGATTTTGGAGCACTTCATGCTTCCATCTGCTGAAAAGCTTTATGGAGATGAAGATTTCGTTTTTCAGCACGACCTGGCACCTGCTCACAGTGCCAAAACCACTGGTAAATGGTTTACTGACCATGGTATCACTGTGCTCAATTGGCCTGCCAACTCTCCTGACCTGAACCCCATAGAGAATCTGTGGGATATTGTGAAGAGAACGTTGAGAGACTCAAGACCCAACACTCTGGATGAGCTAAAGGCCGCTATTGAAGCATCCTGGGCCTCCATAAGACCTCAGCAGTGCCACAGGCTGATTGCCTCCATGCCACGCCGCATTGAAGCAGTCATTTCTGCCAAAGGATTCCCGACCAAGTATTGAGTGCATAACTGTACATGATTATTTGAAGGTTGACGTTTTTTGTATTAAAAACACTTTTCTTTTATTGGTCGGATGAAATATGCTAATTTTGTGAGATAGGAATTTTGGGTTTTCATGAGCTGTATGCCAAAATCATCTGTATTAAGACAATAAAAGACCTGAAATATTTCAGTTAGTGTGCAATGAATCTAAAATATATGAATGTTAAATTTTCATCATGACATTATGGAAAATAAGGAACTTTATCACAATATGCTAATATTTTGAGAAGGACCTGTATTTAAGGAAATATTTTAAATAAGAACTAAATCTTTCAGAAATGGGGCTTAATGGTGTTTTATTAGTTATCAAGTTTAGTAAAATAATATTTAGGAAAATATTATTTCCTAACTTGAAAACTAACAACCTTTTTGGGTAAATGATTTTAAGTAGGCAAGCACGTGTTCTTAACTCTTAGTGGTTGGAGCTAACAAAAGAAGCTTATAGGTTATATACCTTTAAAATACCATTAGTAAAAGGGGTTAAAATGCATATGCGCAGACAGCGCATTTTGGCCGATCTTCTGTGTTTAAAACCACCCTTTAAATAAAGTCTGTCTTAACTTTAAAAAAAACAAACACACACTGAACACATAAACTGAGCACGTGTGCTGAGCAGATAATCTGCTAGCACTAAGATTGCTGAGTTTTCAACATAACAAAACCAAATGTCATAAAACGAAAAATGTTTAGATTATTTGATTCTAAACTACTTTTCTCTGCCCAAAACACAACCTGTTACGTGAACTGTACTGAGGAAAAGTTGTCCGGGGCGATGAAGTTGAGGAAAGCATCCACAGTGAACAAACGGTTAACTTGCAGCTAACCTCCGTAGCTGTGGGGAGGGGCAGCTCGTTCTGCCGGGCCGGCCACACTGCACGTTACTGCTGATGCGGTCCCATTGTCCTTCCTTCAGACTGGGAAAACTGCTCCACTTGGCGTTGTAGAGACAGGGTCTCTGCTGGGAACTCTCTGGAACACAGTTTGCTTTAGTAGACTTCAGAGAGAAAAGTCAAGCAATACTTGTACCTTCATGAATGAACACCGGATACACAAACAGCTATTCATTTCTACTTAACTTAGTGCATATGATTGCGTGATCGTATGACACTCTTGGATCCAGTTTGAAGAGTTATGTCTGTTTGCCAGCAAAAAGAGATTAACGCGCTGTGTCCCTCCGTCCAGTTCCGCTGGTACCTGCGTGGAAGAGGTCAGTTTGTTGGGTTTTTATTCGGACGGTGACGTCACGAGAAGTCCGCTGTTATTCCCTGTTCCTGGCTGTGCTGGAAGTAGGTTAATGCGATTTATTTTGGAAGTTCCAGAAAAGTTCTTACTGGCCTTTCGTTTTGTATCCATGGCTGGGGTCCCAACAGTGCAAAATAATGATGAAATTCTCAAAAAGAATTTAATAAATAAATGCACTGTACACTAGCATCACAAAGTCACACTTTACACTGTAACCTAAGAAAGTGCAGCATAAAACAAATAACAAAAAGTTCCCTCAAAGTCTTCACCTTTAATGAATGTATTTAAAGCATGTGTGTCTTTTAGACTTGGAGATTGAGCATAAGGTCATGTACCTTTGAGGACATTCTTTGGTTCCCATCCTCCTGCTCAAGGAAGATCTTCTAAAAGACCTCGAAGGTATACTTCAGTTTCTTAGGGTAGGGTAAGTTCTAGAGCATAGATGCGGCCCATAAGGTAAGCACATGTCCCACATTGGGAACCCAAAAAAGTACCTCAGTTCCTTCAATGGCTATCCCAAATGGTGTCTGCCCTTCGCTCCCAGCTTTTCTGACCACAAAGATGTTGAGGACAAATGTTGTAAGGGCATCCTGGACATCCACTGTATCATCATCATCATATATCTGTGAAATACACCAAAGAGAATCAAACCTACATCTTTAGCAATAGGAGGGATGCAGATGTCTTGAATTTCGAACAAAAGTCTTTCATTCATCCACAGTTTGGGGAATTCGAGATGGCAAAAAAAGTTTGCAAATGTCTTCTTTCAATATGACACAAAGTCTAACAGACATATTGAATCTGTATAGGAGAGGGAAAGAGAATATATCAAGTTACTGGTACATATTACAATGTTACAAAGAAAAACTTAACTATTTCAAGATTTTTAATGTTAAACAAAGCATAATGAATTGACCATTAATGAAATAAACATTGCTGAATGACTTTTGTCAACTTCGATGCATTGCAATGTCATTAACTATCAAATTCAACGAGACTGCCAAGAACTGAAACTTCATATCAGTTTTAAAATAAGAACCACATACAGGTCACTTTTCAGAGAGACAACTAGGTGACATTTGGATGTAGTGTTCTTTTCTTTTTTTCAGATCTTGGGAAATTTTACAATAATCAGAAATGCTAACCTATGACTGCAACTAGAGGAAAATGTAACAGCTGTAGACATCACTATATACTGTATTTACTTAACTACCCATGAATGGCAATTTGACGCTTTAAGGTGACATATCGATTTCCCTCAACAATATGTCCTGCAAGAAGGTAGGGGTCAGTTAAGTCTTTTTGCTGGAGGACTGTCTCTTGTCTTGTGGATTCCAGTTCAAAAGAATGGAGATGCTGACTGTACCATGACCCTAGACTCCAGACAGCAATACAGGCTGGCCATGAACAATGAAGATCAGACTCAGGTCAACATATTCTGGAAGTCCTCCAATGGATTCATAGGGCTCAATCATTCCCACTGAGTAAGTGGTGCCATAGCAGGTCACTGTTTTTGGGCACTTCAATACATGTCTCCCCTGGAAACCTCCTTTGCACTATTTCCTGTAGGTTTCCCTTTAGGACATCTACAGGAACTTTGGAAGAAATTTGAGACACTAAGTGCAGGTTTCAGTAGGCTGTGTCATGCAGGTGGTAAGCAAGCATTAACTGATGCATAACAGCAAGAGAGTAAAATTTTGCAAAAACAGCTGGTATGTCGAATAACTCTCTTGAAAAATGTATGTCTTGCCTCAAAGCGCATTGTCCACAGAGCTACAAGTGATCCAAAAGCCTTGATTAGTTGTGAATAAGTCTCAAGGAAATGGTGCTTCAGTAGATGTTTTGCTTGTGGGAAAATCTGCATATATCCATGCCTGGTGCTTTGAGATCTTGAGGTCAAGGTATCTAATTAAGTAATTAGTGTGACGTGGAGAAAATACCACTTCAGCAATGCCTTTGAGATCCATCAGAATACGACATTCTGGTTCACTCTCTGGCACTTTAACCCAGTGATGAAAGGCAGAAGCTCCAATTTTCATGAGCTATGCCACCAACACGTTTCTGTTGAAGATATTCAGTGGGACTGGCTGCGGGCTGTCAGTTTTGTCAGTCCACTTAAAGGGCAACGCTCTGATTAGATAATAGAGTTGAGACAAAGTAAAGTAGTTTTTCTTTATGAAAAGATGAATGCACAAAGCTTGCTCAAGAAGTACTACTCCCTCAAACAGGTCATGGAGCAAGTCTGGTGGATAACCAGACAAAACATGAAAATGATTCAGTTTATTAGTTGAGGCACGCTGCCTTTTCACACCAAGGCATTGAGTGCTCCTTTTGCTTGTAGTGCTCGAACTACGCTTTCGCTGAGATCGGGCTTCTTACTGGTGAACACAATGGAATTTTTTTTTTTTTTTTTTTACCTCATCACTTGGGAGTATCCGCTGACGTTGGAGAAATTCACGGACCTAAAATACCGGAAAAGAAATTGTTTTCTCGCATGCCCCAACCTGGTATATCCAAGGTGGTTTCCTTATTTTTTTTTTTTTGATGCGCCATTCCATATGCAAATGTTTTCACATTATCCATCAGCGTTTGGTTCCTGGCTGAACTCCCGAGACTCCCTCAGAACTTGGAATTCTTTGTGGAGAACTTTCACCAAGATGAGACGAGCATCCAGGTTGGTTAGCTTCTTGTTGACAGGGTCCAGGACATCAGCTAAGTTTGGTTTTTTTTGGCTTTTTTTTTTCTTTTTTGAGATGCCCCCTGAGCACTTTGAACAGATTTATTTTGATGTTGGTGTGGTCATGGGTGCAGATTTTTGTGGGTTGCTCACTACAATGTTTTCAAAACATTCGTCCACGTAGCTCCTTATGCTGTCTAATGTTTTTTGTCCAGTTTGTTTTATTGTAAAAATATGAGACAGTGGTTAGTATTTTAAATGTTTCTATGTTTGGCTTGAGTTTGCTGGCTTGTTTCACCTGAGTTTGTCATTTTTGTTTGATCAACAGCATACCGTCATATTACTTAGGGCACAGCTCTCGGGAGATCTCAGCCACTTATCACCCACCATAATCTATTGTCATGATACCACCGGCATTGGGCTCATATTCCCAGGACAATACTTGACAGGCCGAATGATTATTGAACCAAATATTAAATAATATAAGCATCCTGATTGCACAACATGTCCCAATCTCAAGTCATTTACAGCCTGTTAACAGAGTTTTCTTCCAGGGTCTCCTTGTATTGAGCTACCTCCATCTTCTCATCAACTTTGACTGGCTTTCCTTTTCCTGCTGAGAAAAAGCATCCCCATAGCATACTTTTAGCCAATAATGAAGTATTGCGTGTAGGGAATAACATTTGTTTTAATTTAATCAGACCAGAACACCTTCTTTGACATTGTTTTGTATTTCCTGCTGCACCCCAAAAGAGCGCTGTCATGATCCTTGGGTGTTTGGGTTTTAGTTTTCATTTGTGTTTGTATCATTTCTTTGGTTCTTAATTTTTGTTAGAAGTGTCCTGCCATATGCAGTTGTTATTACAGTCACTAGGGCTTTGCCATGAGGTTCATTCACTATTTCTTGTGTTATCTATGCATCTTGATTTATTCTCTTAGATCAGTATAAGTCCCTTTTAGTTTGTAGTTCCTTTGTGTCTAGTTCAACACCCTCTGTGTTACTGTCTCCCTGTTTTGCTCTTGTCCCCAGCTGTCCCACATTCCACTGATAATGGTCATCTGGATCCAATGTCTTTTTCCACTTTTGCCTCAGTACATAAGCTTCCCTGTTTTTATTTATTATGGCTGGTTCCTTTTGTTAAGCTGCCTATGCTCATATGTAGGTTTTCTATTATTTAACCATTAATTCTTCCACCATCTTGATTCCTAGCTCTTGTCTGCACTCTGGCTCTACTTTAAACTTAAAAAACATGACCAGCACTTTTAAATCCCTAGGCAGGCTGCCAGTTTCTTTAGTCCCTAAGCTACTGCTCTCAGACAGCATTTTTTCTTTAGCAGAAAATAAGGTTTTCTGCTTGGATTCAAACTTTCTTTTACTTAAGCTACAGGGTAAAGGTCCGATTTTAACTGATTACCTATTTGTGCAATTACTTTTGTTGACATACTGACATTTAATTCATCCTGAAAATTCTAAAGCCACATTTTTAAGTGAAAAGAAAAAAAATATATACACCTTCCTCTTGCCTCTATGTGTTGGCTGAGTACCACTGTAAAGAAAGTCAGTAACTTACAAGTTGCACCTCTTTCTTTAACTCGTGTTCAGAATCTAAAATATGTGGCTAGAATATCATCACTAGCCTTTCAGGATTGACATCAAAGGCTGGGTTGCATCAGTAATTCAGCACTTTGGGAAATGAGTTGGAATGGATGGCACAGTTACAAACTGTGGGAGATATTAAAAGGTAAAACCAACCCAAACCTCGGCTTTTACTGTATGACACTCTGGGCACTGAGTTTTAATTATTGATGCAAACATCCACACTTCATGTCAATGATGACAACCCAGCTGCTAAGCCTGACATATAAAAAAGTAATGATGCACTGGTAGTCTTGCTTTCGTCGGAGCTCTGGGAATTAGACTTATTCCGTCAGCTGACACAAGAAACGTGCTAGCTTTGGATGGTCACAGCATGAACAATTCACATCTCAGGACGGAGGAGATTACCTTAACAGTTGGAGGTAATCATCAAGAAAAAGTAACTTTCATGATCATTAATTCACCAGAACGTCCTGTAGTCCTAGGGGCCTCCTGGTTGCAGAAACACAGTCCTCACATCGACTGAAAGAAAAAAGAAGTTCTGGGTTGGTCTGAGTCATGTTCCGCTGACTGTCTTTTGTCTGCTGCTACAGAGGTCAGTGTGGAGAATGAGGTTGAGGAGACCTATCCGGATTTATCCAAGGTACCACAAGAATACCATGATTTATAGGAGGTTTTTAATAAAATCAAGGCCACAGCTCTGCCACCCCATAGACCTTATGATTGTGCTATTGATTTGCTTCCTGGCACATCACCCCCTAAAGGCAGAACCTATGCATTGTCTGGTCCAGAGCACAGGGCCATGAAGAGTTATGTTGATGAGGCATTGAAGGCAGGGCACATTCAACCCTCTTCCTCTCCTGCAGGTGCTGGTTTCTTTTTTGTTGGGAAGAAGGATGGTTCATTGAGACCATGCATTGATTATAGAAGCCTTAATGAGATAACAGTTAAAAATAGATATCCCTTACCACTCATGAACACAGCTTTTGATCAGATCCAGGGAGCCAAGATTTTTTCTAAGCTGGATCTAAGGAATGCATATCATCTGGTCCGAATCAGAGAAGGAGATGAGTGGAAAACGGCTTTCAACACGCCTACGGGCCATTATGAATACAAGGTCATGCCATTTGGACTTATTAATGCTCCTGCAGTTTTTCAGTCATTGGTCAATGACGTTCTAAGAGACATGGTGGGTCAATTCGTATTTGTTTATCTTGATGACATACTGATTTATTTTCAAGATCTGGAAACCCACAGAAAACATGTCAGAGCTGTTCTCCTGCGTCTTCTCCAAAACCAGTTGTTCGTCAAGGCAGAGAAATGTGGGTTCCACATAACTACCACTTCCTTTTTGGGCTTCATCATTTCCCCAGATCAAGTGCTTGTCGACCCCTCCAAAGTTAAGGCTGTATTGGAATGGCCTGTTCCAACTGATCACAAGCAGCTTCAAAGATTTCTGGGCTTCGCAAACTTCTATAGGAGGTTTAT
The DNA here is from genome assembly GCF_021462225.1 of Girardinichthys multiradiatus. NCBI lineage: Eukaryota > Metazoa > Chordata > Actinopteri > Cyprinodontiformes > Goodeidae > Girardinichthys > Girardinichthys multiradiatus. The sequence continues at coordinate 15,362,468 of NC_061795.1, forward strand.
TAGAAATTACAGCCTGGTTGCTACTCCCCTAAATGCTCTTACCTCTTCCAAGGTGAAATTTGTGTGGAATAAGGATGCAGAGAAGGCCTTCAATAGGTTAAAGGAACTCTTCACGTCAGCTCCAGTGTTACGGTCTCCTGACCCAGAGAGACAGTTTATCGTGGAGGTGGATGCCTCAAGCACTGGGGTCAGAGCTGTATAAAGCCAAAGAGGTGAGGATGATCGTATTCACCCATGTGCCTTCTTTTCAAGGACTCTGTCACAGGCTGAGTGGAATTATGACGTGGGAGACAGAGAGTTATTGGCTGTCAAGTTGGCGTTGACAGAGTGGAGACCTTGGCTGGAGGGGACTAAGGAGCCGTTTATGGTGTGGACTGACCATAAAAACTTGGAGTACCTGAAATCAGCAAAACGGCTAAACCCCAGACAGGCTAGGTGGGCTTTGTTTTTTGGTCGTTTTAATTTCTCCCTATCTTACAGGCCAGGGAGTAAAAATGGCAAACCTGACGCCCTATCCCAGATTCAAGAGCCTGAAGAATCTCAGTCTGCGGGTGAAGAGGAGTTTAACCTTTCTGAAACCGTCAGGTTGTCTGTGTCCCGCGTGGAGGTGGAAAGGGAGGTCCAGTAAGCCATTAGAGATCTGCCTATCCCACCATCATGTCCACCTGACCGCTGTTTTGTCCCTGAATGCCTTGTGCCTAAGGTACTGGAGTCTTGTCATTGCTCTCGTTTAGTTTGTCATCCAGGAATCAGCAGAACCATTCAGACAGTTCGAACTCAGTTTTGGCGGCCATCGCTGGTCAAGGATGTCAAACACTTTGTTGCTGAATGCACTCAATGTTATCGAGCCAAGCCTTCTCGTAGCCCCCCTGCGGGGTTGTTGCACCCTTTGCCAATTCCCCCTCGCCCATGGTCACATATTGCGATGGATTTTGTGACAAGTCTACCGGTTTCTAATGGTCACTCTGTACTACTAACCATAATTGACAGATTTTAAAAAATGGTTCATCTGGTCCCCTTGGAGAAGCTTCCATCTGCTAAGGAGATGGGTGAGATATTGACCTGAGAAGTTTTCAGGCTCCATGGAATTCCAAATAACATTGTTTCCGATAGAGAACCCCAATTTGTGTCACGTTTCTGGAAGGAGTTTTGTTCGTTGTTGGGAATTTCTGTTAGCCTATCCTCAGGGTTTCATCCTCAGTCTGATGGCCCAACCGAGAGAGCCAACCAAGAAGCTGAAACCAAACTTTGTATTTTATGTGAGTCTGACCCGACCAAGTGGTCACAAAATTTGCCTTGGGTTGAATACGCCATGAACTCTATGCAATCAAGTGCCACTGGTTTGTCCCCTTTTCATGTTGTGTTTGGTTTCCAGCCACCCATGTTTTCAGTTCAGGAGAGAGAAGCTAATGTTCCATCCGCCCAAGGTGCCAAAGAATATGGAGAAAGGCCAGGAGGTCGATGATCGGAATGTCACTGGTTCAGTCAAGAACGGCAAACCAGAGATGGATCCCTGCCCCTAAGTACCAGGTGGGGCAGAAAGTTTGGCTCTCCGCCAAGGACCTCCCATTAAGGGTAGAATCCTGGAAATTGGCACCCCGATTTGTTGGACCTTTCCCAATCTCCAAGATTATCAACCCTGTCGCTGTACGACTGAGATTACGAACTCCATGAGGATTCGCCCCACGTTCCGCGTTTCTCAGGTCAAGCCCTTCGTGGAGCCCCAAATTAGGTCCAGGCGAAGAGAACGTGGAATGCAATACCTGGTTGACTGGGAGGGCTATGGGCCCGAGGAACGGACTTGGATTCCTTCGAGATTCATCATTGATAAGGACCTATTTCGTGAGTTTCATCGTCTCCATCCTGATCAGCCTCGTGGTCCGTCAGGAGCCGGACCTTAGAGGGGGGGTACTGTTATGATTCTGGCACGTCTGCTCTACCCTGTTTCCCTGGCTGCAATCAGCAGATTAGATGCATCTGGTGGCTGCTGCTGTGCAGTGCAATCTGTGGCATGCCATACACCTGTGTCTTCCCTGATATAAACCGACTCTGACAAGCAGACGGTGCCAGATTTTTGAAAGCCATTCGTGTGAGTAGATATCCAGCATTCCTTCCTGTCTGATCATTGTTCTTGACCTTGCCTTTTGGATTTATGCCTCTGCCTGCTCCCTGTCAGACTATTTGGATTTTGGTGTTCGACCTTGTTTCCTGCATCTGGTTTATGCCTCTGCCTGCCCCTAGCCTGATGCCTCTTGTTCCGATTGTTGACCCTGTTTCTGTCCTTGGATTATTGAGCCAGCCTAGCCCTCGGATCATTCAGCCTGGAGTCACTTCTTACCTGTGCTGTGGAGATCACCGCCTGCCGCCCACTGAAGTTTCCCCTCTGGGTTTCAGGTTCCACTCAAGACAAAAGCATTGATTCCTGGAAGCTGTGAGGAGTGTTACCTGTGTGACGTTTTCCTGTGGCTGAATAAACCTTTAAAACTTTCAGTACTGTGTCTGGCTGAATCTTGGGTTCGCCTTTTTCTGATTCATAGCAAATCTGGCTCCTTTCTTCACCTGGTTCACGTTCCATATATATATATATACACCTTCGTTCTGTATATTTCTTGCGGAAACATTTTTCAAATCATGCTCATGTCTTGCTTTCTAGATCATGCTCAGGTCTAATCATCTCGATCATGCTCATGTCTTGTTTTTTCTCGATCATGTCATGCCTATTTTGCTTGCCTCATTTGCCTGTTTTGATCCTGTCTCATCAGGAGTGAGTTTTTGTTAGTTAAATCCTTTTCACTTACCATCATGCTGCCTGCTAGTCTGCATTCTGGGTTCCTTTGCTCAAGTCCTGACAGTTATCTGTGCTTTGTTATTATACGTAGAGTCTGCTAGCTTTAGGCTAAAGGACACAAGGGTACTTCAATGATGTCATGCAGGCCCAACCATGATCTGTTCCTTTTAAAGATGGTGGTGATGGACAAACATGCCCAGGCCCATATGAAGGTTACCAATGGCCATCTGGATGATCCAGAGGAGGAATGGGAGAAGGTCATGTGGTCTAATGAGACAAAAATAGAGCTTGTTGGTCTAAACTCCACTCGCCATGTTTGGAGGAAGAAGAAGGATGAGTACAACCCCAAGAACACCATCCCTACTGTGAAGAATGTATTGAGGAGAGGATGAATGGGGCAATATATCGGGAGATCTTAGCCAACAACCTCCTTCCCCCAGTAATGGCATTGAAGATGGGTCATGGCTGGGTCTTCCAGCGTGACAACGATCCAAAGCATACAGCCAGGGCAACTAAGGAGTGGCTCCGTAAGAAGTATCTCAAGGTCCTGGAGTTGCCTAGCCAGTCTCCAGATCTGAACCCAATCAAAAATCCCAGTGACAGCCCCGAAACCTGAAGGATCTGGAGAAGATCTGTGTGGAGAAGTGGTTAAAAAATCCCGGCCGCAGTGAGTGCACACCTCGTCAAGTACTACAGGAAACTTCTGATATCTGTAATTGCAAACAAGGGTTTCTCTATCAAATATTAAGTTTTGTTATTCTGATGTATCAAATTAATTACTTAAAAATCACACAATGTGATTTTATGGATGTTTGTTATAGATTCTGTTACTCACAGTTGAGTACCTTTGATAAAAATGAAAGATTTCTACATGCTTTGCAAGTGGGAAAACCTGCAAAATCAGCAAAAATCATCTATATATATATATATATATATATATATATATATATATATATATATATATATATATATATGTGTGTGTGTGTGTGTGTGTGTATGTGTGTGTGTTTTCTATGTATGTATATGCACATGTGTGTGTGTATATATGTTTTTTAAGATATGGTATTTGATTGTTTTGTATTCACCTGTAGACCTTTACATTGGGGTGTACAAGTCATGATTCTAGGAACGGATATAACCCACATGCAGAAATCTACTCAGGAGAATTTCACAGATTTTAAGAGGTTTATTTTCACAGGAATTATTTATGGTGAGAGAACCAGGACTGGTAGATCACTGGGAGCACGGGACTGGAGGAGACTGAGGAGGTAAGTATCCAAGGTAAGTTGGTCTATGGATGCTTGAAGGAAGTCCTTTCAAGCTTAGTCCGTGGTGTGTGAGAAGGTGGCATGGAGCGCTGGGTGGAGGTACTTGCATGAGAGCACATTGGAAGGTAAATAGGGTTCGCTTATGATTGAGGCCGGTTGATCACGGAGCAAGGAAGCTGCCAGCTTGGAGTTTGTCCAGAGAAGGTAACTGGAGGCTTGAATCTAGATTCAGAAGGTTCTTATTCCAGGAGTCAGGAAATGAACTGGAAACAGAGGCAGGGCTTGAAAGCAACCTGAGGAGGAGGATACACAAAAGTTCGTCGAAGCACTGAGAAAACACGAAGCTTAGTTACAAGAAGCTTAGGTTTGGCAAGAGTCTGTTACCACTGTTGGCTAACATTCAGGCGGTGAAGTGCTGGCAGCCCCTTGCTTAAGTGCTCCCAGTAGCAACCAGCAGGATATGGAACACCTGTCACCTCTCCATCCATGAGCACCGACGCCACCTATGGACTGAACAAAGTAAATAGCGGGCAAGAAAAAAACAAAACAAACAGAAACTCCCAGAACCCAACAGTACACTGTATTGAGATAGAGAATACACTTTGTTTTTTCTAAAACTAGGCTAAAGCCTTTTTGAGTTTTCATCAACTAAAACTGGACTAAAACTATCACATATAAAAATGAATAAATGTGACTAGGACTAATAAACATTTTCGTCCAAAAGACTAAGATGGCTGCCAAAAAAAACACTGTACTGAAGCATGATTGGTCAATCTGTGGAAATTGCTAATAAAAAGCAATAAGGTAATGATGATGATTTGTGTTTAAGCATGAAACTATTTTTGATTTTGTTGTAGAAGTGATACATTTTATTTCCTTCTCTGTCTGTTGCAGTAGGATTGGATATAGCCAATGCCACATTTAAAGTAATGGTAGTTCGAAAGGTGAAAACCTATGTTTTTAAAGGTTTTTAAAAGTGATATCCCAATTGCACCATAATGTTCTGATAAAATATGCTGTCTTGGTCATAGAATGCCACCTGTGCAATAAGTCCAGTCTCAAAAGACAAGCAAAGTGAAGTGCGTTTGGTAGTATACAGTAGTACAGGTAATCATCGCTCATTTGATTAAAAAGAAAAAGTCACATCCATACAGTTCCAGAAGTTTTTATCTTACTAGTAAGAGCACCAATCTCAGCTTTAAGCCAGCCAGACAGTAATCAAACAGTTGGGACAAAATTTAAGGAAGTCTTACTGAAAATGTTTACAGCTGTAATGATTTTTCATGGCATCTAGCTCTATTTTTGTCTTTCTTGAAGTGTCTTGTTGGTACGTTCTCTGTCATAACTACAGTACGTATGGCCTTCTTTGTTATGATATTGTCAACCTTAGTTCAATATGTTGAAAAGTCGATGCTTAAACTTTCAATATGTACTCCAAACCTTATAAAGGACTAAAATAACTGCCTGCAGTGTGATAACATGGGTATGTATTGATGTCTCGCATCCCTGTTGTACCCGCAATTTCAAGTTTAGTTTATATTTGTGTCTCTAAATGTTTGACGTGCATCTCCACAGAAATATGATTAAAATGTAAGGCACAATATTGCTATAGCAGACAGCTTTATATGCCAGGGAAGAAAAACAGCATTTTAAATAAAAAAAGAAATTAAAAAAAGGCTTATAATCAGATTTATTTTCAAAACCTCCATTAAAACAATTAAGCCAGAATGTTGTCAATATGTGCTTAAACGTATTTGGTTCATTGATTTTACTAAGTCTTGTTGATGCCTGTTTTCTCTATCAGTTTCTCTATCAGTTTCAGTTTCAATATATTCTTGGCATATCAGATTGTTCCATCTCACACACACTTGGACCTAACCCCCGGATTTTGCTCATCCCCCTGGCGTCATCATCTGCAGCCACAGTAAGCCTGCATTCATCTCTTTCCTAAATTCTCTGATAATTTTGCTCCCACTCACATCTCCTCTCTTTTACTGTGACGCCGCAGTCCTATTCCCCTGTGAAGAACCCAATCTGGATCAGGATCTCACATTTATTCATTTCATTCAATAAACCTTTTAAACTCTTTCCAGGCTCCTAAGAGTGTTGTGCATGTGAGTCAGGCATTTAAACAAAACTTTGACACGGCCAGCACAGCTTTCAGACAACATTTCCAAACCTTCCATTTTAGGTATGCATTTCCATTTTTCATGCTGCAGTCTTCATGCTGAAGCTTTACCGGAGGTCATCTGGGAGCAAATTCTCTGCAAGGCCTTCTTCAGAAATCTGTCTTCTGCTGGTCATTCATGACTTCAGGTGCTTGGGAGCACTTTCAAAAAGAAAGGGGCACATGTAGAATATGTGCTCAAGCCAGTGGGTTCAGGTGCCTCTGTCACAGTCTGTTGTTCAACTTGCCTGTTACAAACGTTCTCTCACCCTAAGAGGCGCTGGAGCTGCAGACCGGAGTGTTGACAGGTGTACGTCGTTGCTTCATCAGCTGGAGAACTATATGAGGGTGGTTCGCTGACTTTTCTACGCCTGAGTGTTTGCCTACCGTGGTAGTGTTCACCTGGCCATTATCTGCTGAATTCTGGAAGCTCCACTTGTTTTTTGAGCCTTGATTAATTATCCGTCTTGTTTCCTTCGTCATAGGCTGTTCACGCCAAGCTGGGGTTTCCTCCTGAACCCACCTCCTGTTAAGACTGGAATCTGCTGCTGCCCTTCCGTGTACTCCAGCTGGAGGCGCAACCTGTCCACCACTTTGTTACCTGGAACATCAGATCGCTCCAATTGTTTCCGTGCAGGCACTATCACAGCTTGAACCAGTTTCTCCCCCTGGCGAATCGATCGCCTTCCGGAAAGTGAGCATAGGTCTTTGTTTGAATATTCCAATCTGTTCCTCCGCTCACCTCTGTTCTTCTTTTGCAGTCTGTCTCCTGATCGCTCTGCCCACCTCGTTCCTGAGTTGAAAAGAAATAAAAGAAAAACTTAATTTACTCTTCTCTGTCTGAGTGTCCTCTGCATGTGGGTCAAGTCGGCCTTAAAAACTATGACAGAACACACCAGCCGGATCCTGCAGAGGCACTCCAGAGAACCGTTTCCGAGCATGGTCATCTTATCCAGGCTCATGGTTCGACCCTCCGCTGTCTCCTCGACCAACAGCAGCAGGTTAGTCAGCAGTTGGAACAGCTCACAGCCTTAATGCAGCACAGTCTGGAAGTTACGCCCACCTCACCGCCGGAGGGCGCTGAGGCACCTCCTGAGTCCCAGCAACTTCCTCATAGTCGGGAAGTAGTTTGCCCTAGCCCGGAGAAGTTTTCTGGGGAGGTTGGTAGCTGCCGGGAGTTTCTCTTACAGTGTGTCCTTGTCTTTAATAGGTCCCCACAGTCATTTCCCCATGACGATGTGAAGATTTCCTATGTGTTGGGCCTGCTCACCGGCAGAGCACTGCGGTGGGCTGAGGCTAGGTTTTCAAATCACAATAGTTTTGGCTGTTCCTATGATGAGTTCATTAAAGAATTTAGGTTGACGTTTGACATTGACATGGACCGATCTAGTGTGGCTCGCCGTTTGCGAGCGTTAAAGCAGCTTGGCCGGCCGCTGACAGAGTTCACTATCGATTTCCGCACGCTGGCAGTTGCGTTGGGTTGGAACTCCAGCGCGCTAAAATCTGCCTTTTTCCAGACTCTAGATGAGAGTTTGAAAGACGAGCTCTCCCTTCTGGAGGAGCCCGAGGGACTTGATGATTACATAAATTTGGCCACCCGCCTGGACAACCGGATGAGGGAGAGGAGGCAGACCCGCTCTGAGCGGTCCGCTGCTAGACCACAGCTCGTCTCCTCTCCGTTGTCTCTGTCTCAGCCGGTGCAGCCTCCGAGCCAGTCTGAGCCCGAGCCCATGCAGTTGGGAGGGGCCCAACTTCCTGATGATGTGCGGCAGCACCGCAGGAGGGCCGGGCAATGCTTTTACTGTGGATCTGCTGAGCACTTTATTTCTGTTTGCCCGGTCCGGCCAAAAGGGCGGGTCCGCCGGTTTTGATGGGGGACCCGGCGGACCGACGACCACCCTTGCTCTCCCGCTTCACTCTACCGGCTACGTTGCTGTTAGATCAACGTACTATTCCCTTGTCCGCCTTATTAGATTCTGGTTGTGAGCTAGACCTGATAGATCAGGAGTTGGTCAGAAGACAACGCATTAAGACCAAGGTTTTGCCTATTCCACGCCGGGTTCAGGCATTGGATGGCCAGACTCTCTATTGCATTACACACAGAACTGAGCCTGTAGAATTAGTGTTATCAGGGAATCACAGAGAACGCGTTACTTTATTTGTTTTCCCCATTTCCCAGGCCTCGTTAGTCCTGGGTTTCCCGTGGCTACAGAACCACAATCCTCACCTGAATTGGACTGAATTAAGGGTCGAATCCTGGTCACCCCGGTGTTTATCTACCTGCTTACAATTAGCTGTTACTCCTAGATCTTCTGAGGAGAGGGTGGAAGATGACCTTTCAGACCTCACCCAGGTGCCGCATGAATATCATTACCTTAGCCCCGTTTTTAATAAGACACAGGCCCTTTCTCTACCACCTCACCGCCCCTATGATTGCGCAATCGATCTTCTGCCAGGCGCCCCATTGCCCTCCGGACAGTTATATAAGATCTCCCAGCTCGAGAGGGGGGCAATGGATAAATGTATTGGAGAATCGCTCGCAGCCGGCATCATTCGGCCATCCTCGTCTCCGCTCGGTGCAGGTTTTTTCTTTGTTGGTAAGAAAGATGGCTCCCTACGCCCCTGCATCGATTATAGGGGGCTTAATGCAATTACAGTTAAAAATAGGTACCCATTACCTCTTCTCTCAGCGGCTTTTGAGCCTGTTCATGGGGCTACTATCTTTACCAAGCTCGACCTTAGAAACGCATATCATTTAGTTAGGATCCGCCGGCGGGATGAATGGAAGACGGCGTTCAAGACACATCTCGGGCACTTTGAATATTTAGTGATGCCGTTTGGACTGTGCAACACCCTGCAGTTTTTCAGACTCTTGCAAATGACGTCTTAAGAGATTTTTTGGATATATTTGTTTTTGTATATCTAGACGACATCTTGATTTTTTCTAAGACTGTTGAAGAGCACTGCCGTCATGTACGCTTGGTTCTGCAGCGCCTCCTGGAGAACCAACTATTCGTTAAGGCGGAGAAGTGCCACTTTCATCAAACTTCCATAAGCTTTTTAGGTTTTATCCTTGAAGGTGGGCAGGTTCGTGCTGATCCGGACAAGGTGAAGGCTGTGGAGAACTGGCCAACGCCAACCACTCGAAAGTAGTTACAGCGCTTTTTGGGGTTTGCTAATTTTTTATAGGAGGTTTATCCAGAACTACAGCCGCATCGCCAGCCCTCTGACAGCATTAACATCCGTCAGAGTACCCTTCACCTGGTCTCCCGAAGCTGAAGCAGCTTTCAGCCTGTCAAAAGAGAGGTTCGCTCAAGCGCCGGTGCTCATTCATCCTGATCCCGGAGTGCAATTCACCTTGGAGGTGGATGCTTCTGACACTGGGGTGGGAGCGGTGCTCTCCCAGCGTCAGAGCCAGGACGGCAAGCTTCATCCCTGTGCCTTTTTCTCCTGTCGCCTGGGGCCTGCAGAGAGAAATTATGATGTTGGGGACAGAGAACTGCTGGCCATTAAACTCGCCTTGGAGGAGTGGCGGCATTGGCTAGAGGGGTCTGAGTTGCCTGTGCTGGTTTGGACCGATCATAAAAACCTGTCATATATTCAGTCAGCCAAACGTTTAAATCCCCGTCAGTCACGTTGGTCTCTTTTTTTTTTCTCGATTTAACCTGTTAATTTCTTACAGACCTGGCACTAAGAACGTTAAGCCTGATGCTCTGTCTCTGCAATTCACCTCGGATGACAGTGAGAAAGAAGCCGCACCCATCCTGCCTCCCAGCTGCACCGTAGGAGCCGTAACTTAGGAGATAGAGGACTGCATGCGTCAGGCCCTCCTTGCTGACCCGGGGCCGGGGACCGGTCCGCCTAACCGCATGTTCGTTCCTGCAGCAGTTCGGGGCCGGTTGATTGCCTGGTTCCACTCTTCAAGAGTTGCCATTCACCCGGGGGCCAGTCGAACTATCGCAGCTGCTGCCAGACGATTCTGGTGGCCCACACTGCATCGTGATGTCAAAGAATTTGTATCTGCCTGCCCAGTATGTGCACGGAACAAGACATCGAGCAGACCACCCGCGGGCCTCCTGCAACCGCTAGCTGTACCTCTCCGCCCTTGGTCCCACATTGCAGTAGACTTCGTCACAGGATTACCATCTTCTCGCGGTATGACAACCATTATGACTATTGTGGACAGGTTTTCTAAAGCCTGTCATCTGATTCCTCTTAGGAGATTGCCATCAGCCCTCCAGACCGCACAGCTCTTGGTAAAACATGTATTCCGGCTCCATGGAATACCCCAGGACATACTGTTGGATCGGGGACCCCAGTTCACCGCCCGGCTATGGAAGGAGTTCTGTACGGCTCTGGGGGCGAAGGTTTCTCTGACTTCCGGTTTCCACCCTCAAACCAACGGGCAGGTAGAGAGGCTCAACCAAGAGTTGGAGGCGGCGCTCCGTTGTGTTGCATCCTCTGATCCCGTCGAGTGGAGCACCCACCTGTCTTGGGTCGAGTACTCGCATAACTCGCACATCTCAACAGCAACTGGATTTACCCCGTTTGAGGTCTCCCTGGGTTATCAACCCCCCCTGTTTCCGTCCGATGAGAGGGAAATCACAGTGACGTCTGCGTGTCAACACATCCGCAGGAGCAAGCGCATCTGGACCGCAGCTACAAAGGTGCTGCATCGGACGGCAGCTCAGAACAAGCGTTACACCGACAGGCGTCGTGTCTCGGCCCCGACCTACCATCCGGGTCAGCAGGTGTGGCTCTTCACACGGGACGTCCCTCTCAAGTCCCTCTCCCGAAAGCTATCTCCCAGGTTCATCGGTCCTTACTCCATCGAGTCCCTGGTTGGTCCAGCCTCAGTTCGACTTCGTTTGCCTGCCAGTTTCCGGATTCATCCGGTTTTTTACGTTTCCCAAATTAAGCCGGTCCAGACCAGCACACTTTGCCCTCCAGCTGTGCCTCCACCGCCGCCCCGGGATTTCCAGGGCCCCCCGGCCTATTTGGTCCGCCGGATCATGGGCTCCTGTCGACGGGGCCGAGGATGGCAGTACCTCGTTGACTGGGAGGGATACGGTCCGGAGGACCGCTCCTGGGTTCCGCGATCCTTCATCCTGGACCCGACGCTCGTCCGGGACTACTGGGACTCCCTGCCCGGATCTTCGGGACCGCCGAGTGGCGGTAGGTGAGGGGGAGGTAGTGTCACAGTCTGTTGTTCAACCTGCCTGTTACTAACGTTCTCTCACCCTAAGAGGCGCTGGAGCTGCAGACTGGAGTGTTGACAGGTGTACGTCGTTGCTTCATCAGCTGGGGGACTATATGAGGGTGTTGTTTCCTTCATTATAGGCTGTTCACGCCAAGCTGGGATTTCCTCCTGAACCCACCTCCTGTCAAGACTGGAATCTGCTGCTGCCCTTGCGAGTCCTCCAGCTGGAGGCGCAACCTGTCCACCACTTTGTTACCTGGAACATCAGATCGCTCCAATTGTTTCCGTGCAGGCACTATCACAGCTTGAACCGGTTTCTCCCCCTGGCGGATCGATTGCCTTCCGGAAAGTGAGCATAGGTCTTTGTTTGAATATTCCAATCTGTTCCTCCGCTCCCCTCTGTTCTTCTTTTGCAGTCTGTCTCCTGATCGCTCTGCCCACCTCGTTCCTGAGTCGAAAAGAAATAAAATAAAAACTTAATTTACTCTTCTCTGAGTGTCCTCTGCATGTGGGTCAAGTCGGCCTTAAAAACTATGACAGCCTGCCATTCATTATTAAAATTATTTAAAAAATATTAATTGTCATAATGTTTAAGCAAAAATAGATAAAAGAAAAAAATAAACCTTGCCCTTGAGATGTATTTTCTGTCTTCATTGATGTAGGATCCTGGCTCCCCTTCACCCCTGAGTTCACAGTACTGTCCTCCCCAGAAGCTGTGCTTAGTGGCTTGCCCCCGCCTGAGTTTGATTATCAGGTACAATGTACAGAGTATCCAAAATAAGATAAGGGAAATGGGTTTAGACATGCAATACAAAAGAAATAAGGAAAAAAGTGAGTATACATACTAGTTCGCATAATGTTGTATGTAAAGGATATTTCTGTACGGCTTTTGGGGAGATGGTGAGTGAATACAGGCTACATGAGATGCAGTTACGACTTTCAGAACTGCTGTATTGTTGCTATGCACATTTCCCAACTCTGTTCTGTTGATTTAGTCAAGTTTAGTTTTATGCTTGAGTTCATGGTTTTACATTTAAATGCGAACAATAGTTGGGATACATTCACATTATCTTTGAAGAAAATAAAGAAGTCCGGCAACACTTTTAATTGTAGTTTTTGTGGTACCGTTGTCCATATTTTTTATAAAAATTTTCCATACATCACAGTTTCACAAGAATGAGGCCTGAAAGAAAATTGGCTGATTAAATATTTATACCACTTGCCACAGAATAATTTTGGTTGTGATTGAATTCTAAAAACATAGTGGAGACATGTCATCAGATATATTTTCTACAACAAGAAGCTTCTTTACTTTAGACAAAATGGTAGAAAAGAGATGTACCGATGGAAATATTACCATACTTATGACTGCAACCCACTGATAATTGCTTAGCTGTTGAGGTATGACAATCAAATGTTTTCCTGTGATTAGTCTTTAAAAGGTATTCTGATAACTACCTGTTACCTATGTTGTTCAGAAGATCAGAATGTCACATACTGGGAGACAAGGTCAAAGGAGCTCCATGGATGATAAGAATGATTGAATTTTTATGACATCTACTAGAGAGAATGGCAGTTTCTTTATAATTAACAAACTGTTTTTCAGAAGATAACATGCTTGTCACTTTGTGTTGCAACTGTCTTTAAATGTATTGGCGCCCTTAATAAAAATGTTGGAAAACACATTTATTTATTATTACTGTGGTACAATCTCACAATGAAAATGTCACAACATTCCATTCTTTAATTGAAGTACATCTATTCAACTTGTTTTCAACAAAATTACACATGCCATACTTACTGATACCTCTAAAAATTCTTTCGAAATAAATGTAACTGAAAGGTTTATCAATTTATACTTTACTTTTTAGGTTAATCAGAGTGTTTAGGAATTTTAAATTAATAACCAGTGACTATCTCTCTTCCTGGGATATAAACATGACATGACATGGTAGCCCATTTCTCTTAGAAACTCTTGAAAATGGGGAAAAAAAGTGAGCTTGCAATTTAAGTAAAGCACAAGTGTGATGGTCTCATAAAAGTCAGGAAAATGACTACCGGATACTTGGCTAAATCTGTCCCTATCTACAATATAGTATAATATTTAAAATGTTTAAAGGAACCAAAACTGTGACAAACAAGGCTGAGGGACTTTATCTGGCCGCTATGCATAGTGAGAAAGATGGTAAATAAGAAATTTGAAAGCTCATTGTTATAAGACTGCATCAAAAAGTGGTATCTGTGTGTCACCATGTCTCTATAACAATCATTAGGCACTATCAACATGACCAACTAGTTTTTTGGGACTGATGTCAGGAAAAAGTATTTTCTGTCCTACCATCACATACTGCATATAAATATGTAAAGTTCCTATACTAACTAGAACCATGTGCTGAGATCAGATACTGTAAGATGGCTCTTTTGGCAACAACCATTCCAAGTAGGTTTGGCATGAAAGAAAGGATGAATATGTGGGAAAGCCCTACTGTTAAGTATGTTTATGTTTCTGGGATGCTGTGGGCATGTTTTTCTATCTAAGGTTGTGGAAACATTACTAAATGCATGGCACCATTGACTCTTATCAAGAGATTTTAATCTGGCGGCCTCTGCCAGAAGAAAATGGCATGATTGGGTCTTATAAATATGTGGCCAAGTTAACACAGAAATGGTGCACCAGCCACATTACCATCACCAAGAATTATTTCATACTTTGTTCCCCACTAAATAAATTTTCTTAAATAAAGCATAGTTTTGTCTTATTTTTTTCATTCAGATATTATTCTTGTACTGTTAAAGAGGAATTTATTTCAATGATTTTTACCAGTGTGGCAAAAAAATGTGAACGGCATTTTACATGCTTGGACAAATCATAAAAATTAAGAATAAGTGCAATAAATGGAAGCAATTCTTAATGCAATTCAATAACCTTCAAATTATTACCTTTCCACTTCCATGTTCGTTCCAGGAGAGGAAAAGGGTTTTGGCTGTGTAAACCTGCCAAATGTAGTGCACCAACCTTTAGAAGGTAATTATGCAGCTGCTTGCATGATAATGATAATTACCCTGCTTCTGTTGTCATGCTGTCAGAAAATAATGGAACGAATGTTATCATCATTAGAAATCCTTAATGTTAAGGTCTGTTCAGCTTAGTCCTTTCCTCGTTGGAGATAAGCTATCTAAATGTTTTAAATAGGTCAAATACAATTTTAGAACAACCTATAAAGATTTTAGTTAGAAGCACTAACATCATAAATGAAGAACATAGATGTACATGTTTATGGATCAGTCTCAGCTTGTTTAGATGTGTATTAAAATGATGTTATTTCTTGGTTTAGGTTGACTGAATGTTTGGATTTCTGTTCAAGGAGGGAGATATAAAATTCATATCAATCACACCTGACATGAAGTGTGATTCCATCAAGTGTCACTCAAAATGCAGTACTGTACTTTAAGCTCCTGCCTGACTTGACCCCTCACCGCCCTGCGCCACATAGAAAGTACCATCACCTTCGCATGAATAATGTATTCTTTCATCAAAATCGCTCAGTGAGGCTTTGGACTAGTTTTTTATGGATTTAAATTAGATTTTAATCAACACGTTCAGAGATTCAGTGCCCCCTTGTGACATTTGGGGAAATGAAATTCGAACTCATTGACTCACAGAACAGCAGCACAAGACGGTCTCAAATTTGTCTGTTCGACAACTATCTCCTCAGAGGGAGGTGCTAATCCTCATCTCGCAAGAACCAGCTGCAGAAAATGTGAGAGCAAATGGAGTTCCTCCTCATGATCATGTCAAACAGAGGGCAGTGATGCTACTCAAAACAAAAACTATGAATCCGCACAACTAGCTATGAAATTTGTGACCTTTGGATTTATCTTAAATCTCCAAGGTCTTTGTCTCTGCAATCACAAAATTCAGCATATTTCATTGGGATTTTGTAAATAGATCACAAAGTAGTAAGTAATTGCCAAGTGGAAGCAAAATATACATGGTTTTTGCATTTTTATGAAAAGGAATCTGAAAAGGGTGCTATGCATTTGTCTTCAGCCCCTTTGTGTCCATTACCTTATACAAACCATCCTTTAGGTTTGTTTATATCAGCTTTGGACATCTTGCATCTGAAATATTTCCCATTCTTTTTTTGCAAGTTCAGTCAGTGGAGGGGGAGAAGGGCCGCACTATATTAGGAAAACATGCAATATGTGATAACATCGGTGAATGTTGTAAAAGGGATATGACTTGGGATAAATAAACAAATAATTTTATAGTGTTCAAGCCTTTCTGCTTTGGGATCATAGCAAACCTATACAAAACTGCAAGGAAACAATGGCAGTTCCCTTTTTTGGCACCGCTTTTAATGTGCAGATAGCCTCACTGGCCAGCCCTTGATCTCAAGCTCCTCCGTTATTGCCCAATGCATTATTCCTCAATACCTTGTTGTTGCCCAATACTTAGTCTTGCAGTCACAGTGACTTTTTTGTGCTGTTTGTTGACCTTCAAGATACTTTCCGTCAGTACGCAGCTGGCTCCCGTCACTCCTTGTCAGCATAAAATTATCTCCCTTATCTACTAAACCTTAAACTTTACACAGTAGCACACAGTCCATTCTTAGCTTTTTGCTTTTACTTTAGTTACAGTTAAAAACCATCACCTCATTCGTTTTGTTCATACATCACAACTGATTAGCATTATCTGTTTCATATATAATTGATTAATAGTTTCTAAACCTTAATGCTTTTTAATCATCAGTTCACACTCATAATTCAGTCATATTACTATTCATAGTAGTTTTAACTTCATAGTCAAAGATCAGTCATTACATTTAAAAAATATAGAAAATCAGCACACATCATTTCATTAGTTCCACTTATAGTTGTACTTCTGTAAAAGATAAGATGGTTAATATATGACTCCATTCAGGCCTTTTCAATCTTTCAGTCCCAGAATGTTAAGATATAGTAATTTTACTTTTTCATTGATTTAACTGTGAGCATTTAAAAATTGTTGCATGGATTACATAGAAAGATCTCACCTCACTTTGATAACATGCAGCAAAAGTCAGTGGGCCAAGACTCGAACCCGCCAGCCTGCGTTCAAGGACTAAGTGCCTCCAAAAATGGGTCACACATTTTACACCTGTGCCACGGTCGCACCCATACTGGGCCTTTTTATGACATAAATATGCATTTTGATCTGAATCATTTCAGTGTTGGTTGCACCCCAGGGCTGCACGGTGGTGCAGTTGGTAGCAGTGTTTCCTTGCAGCAAGAAGGTCCTGGGTTTGATTCCCGGCCGGGGGTCTTTCTGCATGGAGTTTGCATGTTCTCCCCATGCATGCGTGGGTTCTCACTGGGTACTCTGGCTTCCTCCCACAGCCCAAAGACATGCCTGCTACGCATTAATTGGTCACTCTAAATTGCCCTTAGGTGTATGAATGAGTGTCTGCATGGTTGTTTGTGTGTTGCCCTGTCCAGGGTGTACCCCGCCTCTCGCCCATAGATTGCTGGAGATAGGCACTAGCTTCCCCGCGACCCACTATGGAATAAGCGGTAGAAAATGACTGACTGACCTTTAAGACTGTGTGTGCATGGTTGTTTGTGTGTTGCCCTGCGATGGACTGGCAACCTGTCCAGGGTGTACCCTGCCTCTCGCCCAAAGACTGCTGGAGATAGGCACCAGCTCCCCCGCGACCCACTATGGAATAAGCCGTAGAAAATGACTGACTGGTTGCACCCCAGTCTGAAGACTTTTGCAGTCTCTAAAAGGTTTTCCATCAGTATTGTCCTGTATTTAGCTCCATCCATATTGCCACAAACTTCAACCTATGTCTTTGCTTCTGCCTAAAAAAAGTATCCTCACAGCATGGTGCTGCCACTATCATACTTGATGGTGTGTTTTTAAATAAATCCAGTGTTATTTTTTTCCCACCACACATACAGGTCCTTCTCAAAAAATTAGCATATTGTGATAAAGTTAATTATTTTCCATAATGTCATGATGAAAATTTAACATTCATATATTTTAGATTCATTGCACACTAACTGAAATATTTCAGGTCTTTTATTGTCTTAATACGGATGATTTTGGCATACAGCTCATGAAAACCCAAAATTCCTATATCACAGAATTAGCATATTTCATCCGACCAATAAAAGAAAAGTGTTTTTAATACAAAAAACGTCAACCTTCAAATAATCATATACAGTTATGCACTCAATACTTGGTCAGGAATCCTTTGGCAGAAATGACTGCTTCAACGCGGCGTGGCATGGAGGCAATCAGCCTGTGGCACTGCTGAGGTCTTATGGAGGCCCAGGATGCTTCGATAGCGGCCTTTAGCTCATCCAAAGTGTTGGGTCTTGAGTCTCTCAACGTTCTCTTCACAATATCCCACAGATTCTCTATGGGGTTCAGGTCAGGAGAGTTGGCAGGCCAATTGAGCGCAGTGATACCATGGTCAGTAAACCATTTACCAGTGGTTTTGGCACTGTGAGCAGGTGCCAGGTCGTGCTGAAAAATGAAACCATCATCTCCATAAAGCTTTTCAGCAGATGGAAGCATGAAGTGCTCCAAAATCTCCTGATAGCTAGCTGCATTGACCCTGCCCTTGATAAAACACAGTGGACCAACACCAGCAGCTGACAGGGCACCCCAGACCATCACTGACTGTGGGTACTTGACACTGGACTTCTGGCATTTTGGCATTTCCTTCTCCTCAGTCTTTCTCCAGACTCTGGCACCTTGATTTCCGAATGACATGCAGAATTTGCTTTCATCTGAAAAAAGTACTTTGGACCACTGAGCAACAGTCCAGTGCTGCTTCTCTGTAGCCCAGGTCAGGCGCTTCTGCCGCTGTTTCTGGTTCAAAAGTGGCTTGACCTGGGGAATGCGGCACCTGTAGCCCATTTCCTGCACACGCCTGTGCACGGTGGCTCTGGAAGTTTCTACTCCAGACTCAGTCCACTGCTTCCGCAGGTCCCCCAAGGTCTGGAATCGGCCCTTCTCCACAATCTTCCTCAGGGTCTGGTCACCTCTTCTCGTTGTGCAGCGTTTTCTGCCGCACTTTCCTTCCCACAGGCTTCCCACTGAGGTGCCTTGATACAGCACTCTGGGAACAGCCTATCCGTTCAGAAATTTCTTTCTGTGTCTTATCCTCTTGCTTGAGGGTGTCAATAGTGGCCTTCTGGACAGCAGTCAGGTCGGCAGTCTTACCCATGATTGGGGTTTTGAGTGATGAACCAGGCTGGGAGTTTTAAAGGCCTCAGGAATCTTTTGCAGGTGTTTAGAGTTAACTCGTTGATTCAGATGATTAGGTTCATAGCTCGTTTAGAGACCCTTTTAATGATATGCTAATTTTGTGAGATAGGAATTTTGGGTTTTCATGAGCTGTATGCCAAAATCCTCCGTATTAAGACAATAAAAGACCTGAAATATTTCAGTTAGTGTGCAATGAATCTAAAATATATGAATGTTAAATTTTCATCATTACATTATAGAAAATAATGAACTTTATCACAATATGCTAATATTTTGAGAAGGACCTGTAGTTTTGCATAAGGGCTAAAAAGTTTAATTCTTGTTGGACCTGAGCATCTTCTTCCATTTGTTTGCTGTGTCCCTAAGATGGCTTGTTGCCAACTGCAAAAGGAAGTCTTATGACTTCCTTTAAACAATATCCTTCTTACTACTGCTCTT
Organism: Girardinichthys multiradiatus; assembly: GCF_021462225.1. NCBI lineage: Eukaryota > Metazoa > Chordata > Actinopteri > Cyprinodontiformes > Goodeidae > Girardinichthys > Girardinichthys multiradiatus. The sequence continues at coordinate 15,381,590 of NC_061795.1, forward strand.
CTATAAAGGCCAGTTGTGTGAAGTGTAAAACTAATAGCTCTACTTTCAACAGATTCTCCCACCTAGGCACTATAGTACTTATATTTCCTATTGATGCTGAATTTATTTATGTTTTTACTGATATTTGCAGAAAAAATTCACCTATAACAACACAGGTTGTGCTGCTTTCATAGTTTTGCATTTTAACCTCTAATCATCACTGAGTGTTTAACATGCTGTTGTTTCTTTGTATGCCCACATGTGGGATGAATCACTGAAATGGTTTGACTTCATCATTCTAAAGGCCCTTTTTTATTAAGCCTCAAATGTTTTTGACGGAATGTTCTAGGCCAGGGCTCCCTGAGGAATCCACTAGCTACCGGTTTCAGTCACAGCGAGATCTCATCATGTGGAAACAACAGTTTAGCTAAAGAGCCCTAATGATTGTATGACTGAGTGGGTTAATGTTTGCTGGAGATGCAGCGTTAAATACAAAACCTGGTCCAAGCTGCATAATCAGTACAGCAGTCATCATCATATTCCACCTCAAAGACCTCCCACTTACGTTTGAGGGTGCTTGCATCCTTGTCTGCACCTAGGGTATAGAGGTGTACACTTGACATGCACTCCCTTCTGAGAATGCTAGTGTTACACTTTGGCCTGGGGGCTGCAGCAGCTCAGGGTAGCAGGGGAGTCAGACTATTCTGCCTCACTTCCCAGCAGAATGGAAGCACATGTGAATGATGAACATGAACTGACTGGGTTTGTCACAGCCCTCCTCTCTCCCGCTCTCTCTTTTTCCATGAGCACGTCTGTCATCATCAGAGGCATGGTTTGAAGAGCACTGTGGAACAAAGATAAAAGAAAAAAACAATTGAAAGAGAGCGGTAAGGAAAGAATAAAGATTATTGTCTTGTTTGTGTGCATAACACAATAATTTCCACTTTTGCAGTTGCTTTGGTAGATATAGACAAACTCTTAATGGATGGGGAAAAGTGTCTTCAGTTGTGCAATATCAAAGTCAAAGGTGGTATAAAATGTAAATATAATTACTTCACACACCTAAACAGAGATGCTTCCTTCTCTGGCAGCTCATTATTATGACAATAATAAACGTTCACAGCTGGTAAATTCACTGTACAGTCATGAATTCAAAGCAATGATTCAAAGGGCAGTGTGACCCGAACACGGTATGTTGGTTTTAGGGCCAGGTCCCTTGGTTAAAGTCTATGCCCCCGTGAGAGCGAGCACAGTTGCTGCTACAGTGAGCTATAGACTGGGCCAGTCATGCAAGGTGGAAAGACCTAAGTTCGATGTTACTAGCTATGGCATGACGTTAGCTGATCAATATATAATCTTGCATGTACCTATATACTTGCAAAATGAGGAGAATAAAAAGACTAACAGTTATTTAGTTACTGTGTGCTCAACTCACAACTGCACCAGGGAGAGTTAACTGAATACTGATGTTGCTATCGAAACAAAGTTAAAGATTGGCAACAGAAAGCCAAAAGCCGTTTCTCTGTGGCACTGGTCATTATTAATGTTTACAAAGCTACAATATAATCTCTTCGGGTACATTCCGCTACATTTACATGAGTACCAATAAGAGGGGACAGTAGATTTGGTACTGAAATGTGAAATAACAAAATAATTTTTGTAGACTAAGAAAAAAGCCAACTGTTAACCAGTCTCATAAAATATAGAAAGAATAATGTCCTCTGTTACCTGGTATCTTACTAAGTGTTCTTGACAAATATACAATTTTGCTTTGGCTTGTCGCAAATCTACAATCTATAAGCTGTTATACAAATGTTATAATGCCATGTTATAAAGTTAGCAAAGTTATCAAGAAGATAAGATAAGATAAGATAAGATAGACTTGATCAATCCATTTAAAGCAATCTATCTATTGATTTAAAATAAAATAACATATGTACAATAAATAGTGCAGGTGGTTGTGCTAAAGTGACAATGATTGCAGGTACTGACAAATACAGAGATTATTACACGAGTTATTTAGAACAGTCAGACAGCGGCGGGGATGAAGGACCTGCGGTAGTGCTCCTTCCTGCACTGAGAGTCTCAGTCAGCCACTAGAGGAACTGCTCAGCTCCTCTACAGTATTGTGCAGTGGGTGAGAGGTTATGTCCATGAAGGGTGCGGGCTTGCCCAACATCTTCCTTTCACCCACCACCTTCACAGAGTCAAGAGGGCAGCCCGGGACAGAGCTGACCATCCCAACAAGCTTGTTTAGTCTGTTCCTGTCGCACTCTATGCTGCCAGCGGCCCAGCAGACAACAGCGTATGTAGAAATGTCCAAGTCAGGGAAGCAACAACAGTATGTGTAACGTGTAAAATACTAACCACTGTCTCATATATTCCCAATAAAACAAACTGGACGAGGAAACCTTGGACAGCCTGTAGAGCTACGTGGACGTATGTTTTGATAACATTGTAATGGGCAAGCCACAAAAATCTCCACCCATGGCCACACCAACATCAAAACGCACCCGTTCAGAGTGCTCGGCCAGCACCTCCACTATCTCTCCAGAGAAAAGTTACGCTGATGTCCTGGACTCTATCGATAAGAAGCTAACCAGCCTGGAGACCCGTCTCACCCTGGTGGAGGTTCTCCACAGGGAATTGCAAGCTCTGAGGGAGTCTCTGGTTTTTATCCAAGCACAACTCGCTTCGCTAACAGCTGAGAACCAAAGCTGTCCGGAGAAAATAAAAAAATGAAGGAGACCATCGTGGATATACAGGCCGGGGGCATGCGGGACAACCTTGTTTTCTCCGGTATCCCAGAACAGGCAGAGGAGGATGCCGAATCCACGGTCCATGAATTTCTCCAACGTCAACTAAAACTCCCAAGTGACGAGGTAAAAAACATCACTTTCCATTGTGTTCACCGGCTCAGAGGTAAGAAACCCGAACACAGCCAACCTCGGCCAATTGTAGCAAAATTCGAGCACTATAAACAAAAAGAGCAGGTCAGAAGTCGGGGCAGAGAGCTGCGGGGAACGAACTTCAGCGTTAATGACCAGTTCCCAAAGGAGATCCTCGATCGGAGATGAGTTTTATTCCCAATTAGGAAGAAATATATCTGCGAAGGCATCGGAGCTACAGTGGTTGTAGGAAAACTTTATATCAATGGTGAGTTGTTAAGAGATCAGGAGATCACTCCCTGACTTTATTAGGAGCAACAGCAGGTTAATCTATAACATGTAACACCAGTTAGATAAGAGGTCAGATATCTGGCAAATGTAATGTAAAGCACAGCTCAGCATGTTGTTTACATTGTTTGATGTGGGTGGGCCCAAGGCTGGGCTTTTGGGTAACTTCTCCTTTTTTGTCTCCTCTCATCTTCCTCTCATTTACACTTGTTACCACCCCTCTCTGTCACTCTCTTTTCTCTCTGTCACACACAAAAAGCACACACACACACACAAATATCTATTAACTTCTTAATTTTTTGTCTTTTTCCCTGCCATATCTCTGCTTCTGGACTTCATATCAGGCAACCCCAAGCACTGACTATGATTTCACTTGGCTCTATCTCTTTCTGTGGTGACATGCGCTGTACAATGTTGGCGATACATGCACAACTATGGGCACACTAAGCTTTCTCACATGGAATGTGCATGGAGCCAGCACCAGAGAGAAACATTTAAAAAATTTTAATCAGCTTAAAAGACTACAGGCAGACATTGTCTTATTACAAGAGATTCATAAAACTGACACAGCTGCAAATGATCTTAAATCACCTGAGTTTCCTAATCTGTTTTCTCCCTGCTATAATTCTGAGCAAAGGGGAGTAGTAATCTTAATTCACAGTTGGCTAATCAATAAATATGTACATGAGTACATGATGTAAATAAGTACATGAGTGAATACGGACTTTGCGATGCATGGGATCTCTTCACCCTAATCACAGAGAATATACATTCTTCTCACATGTCCATCAATCTTACTCTCGTCTGAATTATTTCTTAGTCAGCAGCTCGTTGTTGACTGACATTTCAGACACTGAGATACACCCTATAGCTGTCAGCGATCATGCACCTGTCTCCTTAACTCTAGTAAATCCGAAAGAAAACCCACAAAGCAAAAACTGGAGGTTTAATACATCATTGCTTAAGGATGAATAATTTATTAAATACTTTAAAATAGAGTGGACTTCATATTTGGAATTTAATGATATCCTGGGGACATCAACATCTGTTCTCTGGGAGGCTGGGAAAGCAGTGATGAGTGGTAAAATAATCTCATTCTCATCACATTAGAAGAAAAAAGAAAACAAATGTATACAGGAATTAGAAGAAACCATTAAACTGTTAGATGCTTCCCAGGAATAGGAAAAGTTGGGCAAACTACGTAAAGCCAAACTAGAATTAAATGAAATCATCAACAAAAAAAAACAATTCTTAGTACAAAGACTTTGTATACAAAACTTTGAACATGGCAATAAATCAGGTAGCTTTTTAGCTAACCAACTAGAAATAAAAAAAGAAAGAACAACGATATTTGCTGTAAAAGACTCGACAGGGAATACAGTTTATGATCCTGAAAGAATAAACAGCACTTTCAGAGATTTCTACAAAGCTTTATTTATACTCACCACAGATAGACCCGTCAGATAATGACATTGATCCATTTCTGGATAAAGTAAAAATTCCTAAATTATCAGATAATCAAGCAATGGCCCTGGATGTACCACTGACTTCAGCCAAAATCCAAGAAGTTCTAAAAAGCATGCCCAATAAAAAGGCTCCAGGCCCAAATGGAATCCCAACAGAGTTTTACACAAAAGTCTGGAATATTTTGGCCCCAATATTCCAAAGAATGGTGCAGGAAACCGAAAGAAATGGCAGACGTCCGCCAAATATAAATTCTACCAACATCACTCTCTTGTTAAAACCAGGAAAAGACCCAGTACTCCCTACCAGCTACCGACCCATATCCCTTATTAACGTCGATCTCAAAATAATCTGTAAAGCTCTCGCAAAAAGACTAGAAAAGGTTACTCCTCTCATAATACATCCTGACCTAACTGGTTTTATTAAAGGTAGGCATTCATCCACTAATTCACGCAGATTACTTATTTTAATAGATTATTCCTACAGTAAAAATATTGAGACCAATATATTATCTCTAGATGCAGAAAAAGCATTTGATAGAGTTAACTGGAAATACTTGTTTGCAACCTTGACTAAATTTGGTTTTGGAAGCTCTTTCAGAAACTGGATAAAAATATTATACAGTTCCCCAGCAGCATGTATCACAACAAATAACCAAACATCTTCCCGCTTCTGTCTTCAGAGGGGCACCAGGCAGGGATGCCCACTTTCCCCCTCATTATTTGCTATTTTTATTGAACCATTAGCAGCAGCAATCCGACAAACTAAAGATATTAAAGCCATAAAATGCAAGAATATTGAACATAAAATATGTCTTCATGCAGATGATGTATTACTCTTTCTCCAGCATTCGCAAACCTCTATTGCCCAGGTAATTGGATTGATAAATTCTTTCTCAAGAATTTCGGACTATACTATAAATTGATTAACCGGTTTTCAGTTGGTTCTCGGGACCTGTTACCTGTGCCTAATCTTTTGCCTATGCCTCCCTCCGTTGTTGGGACTCGGCTAACGGGGTGACTTTTGGGGTCAGCTGGGGAGCTGGCTCCCTGGGAGAGCGGTTTGCCCCCCAGTCCTTCCCTCCCCATCCCCGGACACCTCCCTCTGCCAGCTCCATCACAATACCACTCATGGAGGGCCTTGGGGTGCGGGTGCGCCATTGGAGTGCCGCAAGGGTTTTCCATCTCTGCGGTCCCATGGCAGCCTGTGCCCCAATTTTATTGTACAACTTAGACACTCTCACTTATAACATTTTCATGACTTTCATATCTAGGGCCTTGGGGGTGGGCGCACTCAATGGCATCAAGAGGGAGGATATCCTAGTAGCCTAACCTCTGGTGCCTGTGCTCACCTCTAAGGGTATAATTGCATGTAGACATTGAGGGTTCAGAGTGGGGAGGGACCGTCTTCCCCACCGTTTTGTTCTTTTTAAATGCACACTACAACAACACGCATCAACACCACATTTGAGCTGGCGGAGACAGGCTTGGGGTCTTTTCACACCCCCGTTCGCTATTTCCCATTTGTGGTCGGAGGCCGGGAGAGGGAGTGGGCCCTCTAGTCGGGTCTGGGCTGGGGTTGGGGGTTGGGTCTTGGGGATTGTCTAGTGCTGGGGCTGGCGTTTTGGTTCTCTCGGGATCGCTTGGGTTCCCTTGGATCTCGGCTCCTGGCTTTGGGCCCTGGTCTGCCGGCTGTGGGGGTGCCGGGCTCTGGCAGGGGGTCTCAGCCGGCTGTGATTGGGATGTGGCCCGCTTTGGTGGAGGGGCTGGCCGGCTGGACTGCTTGGTGGGCCGTGGTGCGCCATGCGGGGGTGCGGGTGGCCAGCGGGCTGGGGCACCCCCGGGGTTTGGGGGTGGAGTTGGTGGGTGCCTGGTAACTGGGGTCGCCGTGGCCTCCTTCCACTGCTTCCTTCTGTGGTTCTGGCCTGTGGTCAGACGCCGGGCTGTCTGGTGGGTGGGGCGGCGGAGCATGTCTTGTGACTGCACCGACGTGGCTGGCGGGTTGTGCTTTGCCTGGAGTGGTTGGCCTGCATGTCCCAGGTACCCGGCTGGTGCATGTATCCCTCTCGTCGACTGGTGGGCTGGGGCTGCTGGCACTGTCTGGGGGGGTTGGGCGGGCTTGGAGGTGTGCTGCCTTGCTGGCTGTCATGTCTGGGCGGGATCGGGGTGGTGGGCTGGGGTGTGGCATGGAGGGGCTACAGCCTGTGGGGTGGAGGGGTTGTGGCCACTTCTAGGGCATGGAGTCACCGGTGTTTGGATCAGCTGGGCAGCGATGGCGGAGCTGAGCTGGATAGTGTTTCTCCCTGGGTGGTCGTTGCAGTGGCAGTGATGTAGGGTTTTTTTGTGGCTGAGGGGGGCATGGTGGGGGACACTGGCCCTGGGTGCCTGCCGCTGGCCGGGGACCTCTTGGTGGATGAGTTTGTCCCATCATGGTGGGTCGAGGGTCCTATTGTGGGTGTGATGCTCAGTGGGGTCTGCCCTGTTGCGCCAGTCGTCATAATATGACGTCATATTATGGGGGGCCTATTTCCTCCCCGCCACACTACCTGCCGGTGGTTGGAGTCTCTGTCCGCTGGTGTACTTGTGGTTGTTGGTGTCCGGGGCCGGGTGCTTTGGTGTGTGCTGGCTCACTCCCGGTGGCTGCTTGCCGGAGCCTGGCCTCCTGGGCTCTGTCGGGCCTCTGCTTGGGGGGTGGTGTGTCCCGGGGTCTTGGGCCTCTGGGTCCATGGCTGGATCTGCTCAGGCATGGACAACTGCCGGCGGGGCCTGTGGGCTCGTTGCTGCGGCTCCCTGGGGCTTCTGCACTGTTGCTGCTGGGTGGTTCCCCTGCGACTCTCGACTGCTCTTCTCTGGGGAGGTTGCGGTAGTCCTGACGGTGGTTCTCCTGGGGTTCCTGTGCTTTGGGGGGCCTTTGGATGTCTGTGACTCGGATCTCCTCAGTGTCCATCCAGGGACCATGGGGCAGGTCTGTGAGTCCTCACACTCGCTATTGCATATTTTTGTGGAGAAACCTTGTATACAAAAGCGCGTCCACACTCATACTCACAGGTGTTAAGCTTCAGGTGTTGACAGATACACAGATGTTCTATATTGGGCTGCACCTCTCACTAAGTACATTTTACATTCATAATTACGTGTACTATTTTGTTAACAAAAAACAGCTGCAGGTGTATAAGCAAGCAGGGTGTAATCTTGTATTCTCTTCATCCTTCTTTCTCTCCTCCACTCTTTCCTCCTTTTCTCCCCTTTTTCCTTTTTGCCCCATCTCTCTCTTTTTTGTGCTTATTTTTTCCTTTTCATTTCAGTCTCCATGTCTGTAACCATTGAAATATTCCCAAAGATGTTTATAATAAAGTTTCTTTTATAAATATCAAGCAGAGCTTTAAAGCATTAGCTGTGATGCTTCGCTTGTGAAAGTAAATCTGTTGGGCAATTTCTTGGCACTCAGACAACAATTCTGAGCACTACTCTGCGCAGACAGGACACAGTAAAAAAAAAAAAAAAAAAAAGAAAGTAAATATACTCTGCTAACCTACTCTGATGCTTTGGCTGCATCAGAGTAGGTTAACATCATGATGTTTATTTTCTCAGCATCACACCTTGCAGTTTAGGAGGAAAAAAGGAGAAAGTGTATTTGCCAAAAACCCCATTCCTAATACCCTGAAAGAGTGTTTAATTTTCCTAAAATTGTGCATGTAGGTTAAATATAGTGTGGACAAGTAGTGACTCTTATTGCGATCTTATGTGCTATTCTGTTTACAACAAAGTGTCTTAAAGGTCAGTCAGTCATTTTCTACCACTTATTCCATAGTGGGTCGCGGGGAAGCTAGTGCCTATCTCCAGCAATCTATGGGCGAGAGGCGGGGTACACCCTGGACAGGGCAACACACAAACAACCATGCAGACACTCATTCATACACCTAAGGGCAATTTAGAGTGACCAATTAATGCCTAGCAGGCATGTCTTTGGACTGTGGGAGGAAACCGGAGTACCCGGTGAGAACCCACGCTTGCATGGGGAGAACATGCAAACGCCATGCAGAAAGACCCCCGGCCAGAATCGAACCCAGGACCTTCGTGCTGCAAGGCAACAGTACTACTAACTGTTTTTTATAAATATTTTAGTCTTTTTGTTCTAAATCCTTATCATATTTATGCAATTTTACTGTCACAACTGTTATTATAACACTGAAACTAGGGTTTGTTTACAGCAGTATGTGAATGTCAGTAAGAGTTTGCATTTTTTCCATTTATAGCCAGGTAGGAGACCTTTTTTGAAAGGTTAACTTGTTTTTTATTGTTCATAATACTGAATATTCATTTTATGCTCACTGCAGAGGTACTGCTATGGAGCAGTTTTTCATTTTGCACTTTTATTAAAAAAAAACAGGTTTTATAAATTTATTTGTGAAAGGTCATTTTTCAAATCAGGTAAAATATAATCAGTTTGACTGAACTGCAAAGGATTCATCTTTTATTTTTCCATATCATGCCACATCCAGCTGCAATGTGTTGAATTAAAACTTACATTGAATTGCACTGGATCATGACTGAGAGATGATTTACTGTATATTACATATCATTTGTTGTTAGTGGCCACATATTTTATAGGATCAGAGATGAACACCTTTACAAAGCCGTAGATGCATGAATACAAACACCCCACATCAAGCTTTTAATTTATTATCATTGTTCACGTTCCGTGCAACATTATCATCATTAAAACAGTCTGCATGTATATACAAAACATTCCACCTAATGGCAGGTTTTTGAGCCTAAAGTAAACTCCCAAATCTGTGTTTCTACAACTATCACTTATTTAAAATACTTTACCCTTTCTGTATAATAACATAAAATAGCCACTAAGATGCAGAAATAAATTTCTTGTTTTGTCACAGATGTTTAGCACAAAAAAGAATATCCTAATTTTTTTCTGAAGAAATCTCTGAGTAAAATCACCAAAGCAACACAAAATCTGAGGAAACTCTTTAAATGCTTAACATATCATTTGATACCAGAAATAATATTTCTGCACAAATAGCTTTTTTGAAGGTAATATTTTGCACCCTAATTTACTATAACATTAGTTCTCCACATTCTCAGATCATCAGCTATGATTTACAAACCCAAAACGACACAGGCCAGCATAAATATGTATGACTCCATGTTTGATGAATGATGATGGGAGATGCAACACCACTGCACTTAGACACCTTGTAGTGTTTCAGTGCCAATTACACTTTACCAAAAATGACTGAACCTTTGATGTAATCTGACGCAAGGATCATTAATTACATGATTTGCATGAGGTAATTAACAGCTACATCACCTGGGGATTTTATCTTCTGGATAAGTCTAGAGTCACACTGAACACCAAGGAGCTTTGACAAACATTGAGCTACAGACGCTGAGTAATTCAAATGATTCAAGACATGTTTGTTTATCTTGTGAGGTGTAATAGGGCTTAAGTTGCCAGGGGGTTGGAGGGGGGCAGACTGGTTGGAAGTGGAAGGAAATTTGCTATGTGAAAATAGAACATCCTGTTTTCTAAGAACCTTTAACCTTATGATGCAATTTTTTGACATGATGAACTCAAACTGAGCACAGGAGCACTTCCTGGCAACAGTAAGGCCTGTCTTATGGGGAGTAAATAAAATTAGTAAACTGATGTTTAAATCTGGCTTCTGTATGCAGAAAATTGTTGCAACCTTTCAAATACTAATCAAGGGTTAAAAATATGATTTGATATCCTGTTTATTAATCTAACTCTAAAAAACAGTTACTAAAACATCAGAATTATAATAACCCTATCCTAAAGAGGAGGAGTCCTGTCAGCTGCTCCCTAGTTCAGGGGTCGCCACAGCAAGTCGGTACAACTTGCACACAGATTAGGCAAAGTTAACACGCCGTATGCCATTCCTGTAACAATCAGGAATCTAAGCCAGTCCACTCTTACCAAAGATGTGGACTTACTCTGCTACATCTTGACAGACCACCACTACAAGACAAGTTATTCTGCCCTCCTGAAGGCTATTGAACAGTTGCTCCAAGAAATATTATGGCCAAAGCTTGGTATGAGCTATTTATTCATGGTGATTGTGGTTAAGGCGGTAGGAGTTCCTCTGTAACCAGTGGGTTGCCATTCGAACCCCCGCTCTGTCCATCTCAGTCGTTGTGTCCTTGAGCAAGACACTTCACCCAACTTGCCTGCTGATGGTAGTCAGAGGGCACGATGGTGCCAATTGTATCACAGCCTCACTTATCTCAGTCTGCTCCAGCACAGCTGTGGCGACATTATATATCAACACTGTGAGTGTGTGTACGAATGGGTGGATGACTGATTGTAGTGTAAAGCGCTTTGGGGTGTCTGGGGTCTTGATAAAGTGCTATACAAGTGCAGGCTGTTTACCATTTTAACCATGGTCTCCCATTTAAAACACTTTAAAATAGTGTGTATACAAAATTAACTGAACAGGTTTTAGCTTAAACATGCATGTCTGCAAAGTTGTTATAGAACTATGATAATATAGCTACCATGTTTAAAATAATGCTGCAGCAATTTACCATCAGACCGCTAGCTTTATGCTAATATCTAAGGATAGTCCCATTCACTGCTAATGTTTAACATTGGTGCAGTGACAACAGACTTCACAAGTAAATTCTAAAATGTACAAGCTTAGCGCTTATATTTTTTATGCTCTGAGAGAAGGGTTGGCCACTTTTAATTGTACGCTACACTTTGCACGTTTAATACAGTAACTGAACTACAGTAGTATATATATATATATATATATATATATTATACCCTTAGCCTAATTGCCTAACTGACTTAGACAATTATGCTCTGATGCTAACCAGGCTTATTTTACTTGACTACAACAAGTGAAAAAACAAAAACTGAAATTGAGAAAACATTTTCGTTACCTGAAATAAATAAAAACATGAATTTTTGTGTTTATCAATTTATTTATAAGCCGTGGTAACTGATGTGAAATTGATTTTTCTCCAGATTAGCCCTTTATGTCAGCTGTCGGCACTGTCCCGCACCTCATAGTCCCTGGCGGCACTCAATAAATTACAATTTTGCTCACCACGCTTGCTCGCAAAATGGCGACAGCAATAGCTGGGATGAAGTGCCAGAGAGAGGTAAAAGCAAGTGTCTTGTAGTAGAAACAGGTGATAAAATTTGTGGAATACTTCCCTAGGGGAGAAGTTGCGAGAGCCTTGACAAGCTAGCCTCTCTAAGTAGCTGCCCTGAAAGAGAAGCCACATCATGACCAGGTTGCACCGGTAGAGTATCAACCCTACTGGAGTGCTTTTACCGTCGACCAAGCTGCTGACCATCTAATACACAGGATTACCGCAAGTGAAAGAATGCATTGTAAATAAGTTTATGGAGACTGGCATGTCAACACAACTTTGTGATTGAGATTAAGTTTACATTATATTGCGTAGTATTATATTAGTCATTATTATTATGTCCACGTGTGTCAAACGGACTATTTTCACCAGCTACAGTATTACACACATTTTCCACTAGAGGCTGCTGTGTTGTGCAGTTACTTTTGTGGACAGTTGGTTGTTCAACAGTTGTATACGTGTTTTGAAAACTGTGTCTTGTGTTTTGTTTATTACCCAATACATATATACATAATTACATAAATACAAAACTTAAAAAAAATAAAAATAAAAAAATAAACACAATACTCTGACATTTTTGAATCCTGCCCCTAAAAATTAACTCAAGTATGAAAAAACTAAACCTAGTAGTAGAACCCCAAAAAACTAAACTAAAATTTAGCATTATTTAAATAATAATAACTAATAAAACTAACAAACTCACTCCAAAGACTAATTAAAACTAAACGAATTAGAGGAAAAAAATTAATATTAAACTAAACCATAATGAAAACATGTCATAAGCACACAACTGTACGTGTTGGGGAGGCCTCTGCTTAGCCCAAGTCTATTACATGAGAAAAGTAAAATTACTGATTTATTATTCCAAGACATTTTTGAAATATAAGAGAAATGTGGTTCTCTGAGGGTACTAAGGAGAGACTTATTTCAAATTAAACCTGTCTGTAATGGTTTGAAACTCAGTTTCTCTGAGGGAAGTCATTGTTTTTGGTTATCACTTGCATGGATGGCAGAATAAAATCTCTGATTGCAACAAATTCTGCTCAGCTTAGATTTTTTTTGCACACGCTTTTTTTAACAATTGAGTATTTCTTTGTTTGGTTTTCACTTTTTTCTGCTTTGACTTCAAAGGGTATTTTTTTCTTGCTAAAAACCCTTTGCTAAATTTTGAAGATTCCAAATTATTCCATCTAAAAATATCTTTCTGAGACATCTGACAGCACTGAAGGTATAATACTTCAATCTTGTGGAGATGAGTATGGCAACCACTCTGTGTGTACACGACAGCAATGTTCAGATTGGATGGCACACATACTGTATATCTGACTAGGGATCTGTTATTAATTGTATATTGTGTGCATCTTTCCTAACCATCAAGTATGCTAGGTTGTTTCTCCCTTCAGATTCTGTTGGTATTGTGAGGAAGCCAGGTGCATGCAGGCATCCTGACATGTATAGCGAGAAAATATGTAAATAACTGAGTATCTTTATTAAGAATTTGATCAAACTAAAAAATCAGAATCAGAATCCTAATAGATGCCTATTTTCCTAACCTATGCTTTTTTCATGTAGTAAAAAATTATGGATGAACAATAACTAGTTAATGTTTGTCTATCTTTAGTATAAAATGTTAAGATGGCTTTGTTATACAGTGGCTTGTAAAAGTATTCATACCCCTTGAACTTTTCCATATATTGTCACATTACAACCGCAACCATAAAAATGTTTTATTTAAATTTTATGTTAAAGGCCAACACAAAGTGGTTCAGTGAAGTGGTTCAAAAGTGATGTGAAACATTTTTTACAAATAAAAAACTAAGAAATGCGTTGTCCAAAAGCATTCAGCCCCTTTTACTCTGAGTACAACCTTCAGAAGTTGCCGGATGTGTGCTAATGACTAAATAGAGTCCACCTCTGTGTAATCTAATCTCAGTACAAATACAGCTGCTCTGTGGCGGCCTCAGAGGTTGGTTAAGAGAATATTAGGAAGCAAACAGCATCATGAAGTCCAAGGAAGACACCACACAGGTCAGGGATAAAGTTGTGAAGAAGTTTAAAGCAGGCTTAGGCTATAAAAATATTTCCCAAGCTTTGAGTATCTCATCGAGCACTGTTTAATGCCACGTTGGGGACACTGCAAACATGTGGAAGAAGGTGCTTTGGTCAGACAAGACCAAAACTGAACTTTTTGGCCAAAATGCAAAATGCTATGTGTTTCGGACAACTAACACTGCACATCACTCTGAACAGACCATCCCCACTGTCAAATATGGTGGTGGCAGCATCATGCTCTGGGGTGCTTCTCTTCAGCAGGGACAAGGAAGGTGGTTAGAGTTGTTGGGAAGATGGATAGAGCCAAATACACAGCCATCTTGGAAGATAGGCACAAGACCCATATAGAGAGGCCTTAGTCCGCAATGTGGCCATCCAGGGTTCGAGTCCTGGCCCCGGCGATGTTTGCCACATGTCTTCTCCTCTCTCCACCCCCATTTCCTGTCTAATTACTGTCAAAAAATACTGGGAAAAATAAAGGCCACTAGTGCTGCAAAAAAAAAAAAACGTTTGCCATTTTTTGGATGTGTAGTTGCTGGCATTTGGATTGCCTGAGCAGGGATGGTGGTTTTCCCCAGGGTTGACGTTGCAGGGGCAGTGATGTGGAGCATTTGCGTGGTTTCGGGTGAGTCAACGGTGAGTTGATCCCGTCCTGGTGTGGAGTCGGGGGGTCCGGTATGGGGTAAGGGGTTTGGTGGGGTCTGCTTTGTTGTGCTTGTGGGCAGTGACTAGGGTCCGTTGCACGGAGGCCCTTGCCTTGCTGTTGCAGCACGCTGTGTGGTGGGGTGGCGGGAAGTAGCAGGGGTGCTTGGGGCAGGGTCTGTGTGCGGAGCTTGCGCTGTATGGATGTGTCTCATAAGCTTTTCGGGGTGGAGCTCTCTTGTGGGAGTGTGCCTCTGGAATGGAATGATTGTGACTGTGTGTACCCGTTTTGTGTCAGGTTGGGTCTTAGGCTGCTCCCTCTCCTGGATCATCTCAGGCTCTCTATCAAATGTGGGGCCTATTTCCTTGCTGTCAGACTCCCTGTTGGTGGCTGGTGTCTCTACCCACCGGTGTGTTGGTGGTTCTTGGTGTCCAGGGCTGGGTGCTTTGCTGTGTGCCTCCTCCCTCCCAGTGGCTGCTTTGCCGGGCCTGGGCCCCCTGGCTCTGTCAGGCTTCTGATGAGGGGTGGTGTGTCCTTGGATCTCTCTGGGCCCACGGCTGTGATCCGTAGCCAGCTTAGGATGTGGCCTGTGGCTTCTGCATTGTGGCTGCTGGTTGGTTCCCCTAGGGCTCTCTGCTCTTCTCTCTGCTCTTCTCTGGGGGGCTCGTTAGTCAGAGCGATGGTCCTCCTGGGGTTCTCGTGCTCTGGGGAGCCTTTGGATGTCTATGGCTCTGATATCCTCCATGTCTGTCTCGGGCCTTAGTGGGCAGGTTGGTGGCTCCTCATACCCGCTATTGAATATTCATATGGAGAAACCTTATATATACAAGCACACTCACACATACATCCAAGTGTTTGGATTAAGGTGTTTACAGATACACAGATATACTCTTCAATTAATACAGATATACATTTCAATCTCTCCTTAATTCTTATATTCTTCTCTCCTTTTTACCTTTTTGCCCCACCTCTCTCCTTTTCTTGCTTCTTTTTTTCCGTTTTTTTCCTTTCCTTTCTGTCTCCATGTCCTTTGTATTAGAAACAATCCCAAAGCAGTTAAAGCTATTTTTATATATATATCATTGTAGCATTAGCCATAATGCTTCACTTGTGAAAGTAAAATCTTTTGGCTTCTTCTTGGCACTCAGACAACAATTCTGAGCGCTCTTTTGCCAGATAGGACACGTTAAAAAAATTAAATAAAGTGTTAGCCAGGAATGTAAATCAGAATGACATCACTCTAAGCCCTAAGAGTGCCACGAAATGACAATTCAGAATTAAAATCTTTCCCTTAATTCTAACTATTCGGTTTAACCAGAAGACGCAAGATCATATTACAGTTAAGAGGTATCATCATCCAGCAAACAGCCATCTTTCGGGAAAGATGGAATCGACCTTCATTCAAAGCAATATTTTCAAGCTTTATACCATTTATGTGTGTGGTTAATGCCCCTTTGGACATGTCTCTCTGGCTTTATTTATTAAACATTTGTGAACGTTACAAACTTCATCTAACTTTGAAGTGAATATAATTCAGTTTCACAGGGTATCACTACAATTCCGGGTTTTAAACCCATACCGCGGTTGTCTTTCCTCTTCTCTCCTGTCACTTAAAGCAAGAGAACACTATAACAGTTACACCTTTCAATAAACTTTTTTTGTGACTCCACATAAGTTATTAAGTGTAGTTGCTGTGACAGATTTATTGGTTATTGTCTTATTGCTAAGAAATTTGCTGCTATGGGAGGACTTCATAGGTAAATTAAAGTTTGGGGGAAATAATTTATTGGTCTTATTGTCAAAACGTGCCTTTTGGTGATGAAAGATAAGCAGATCTGTGATTTCCTTGGAAGAAAAAGTTTTGAGCATTACAAAATTAAAATCAGTGTTTTGGCTTTAGTCATATTAGGCATCAGAGCCCACATTATTTTATTATCATGCACAATAATGGTATTACTTGTACTTCAGACAAAAACCTGCAGTAATGGCTGGGTGGATAGTATAAAATAAAATAAAATCAGTGTTATAATTTCCAAGGGATTTATCTTTGTTCTTGATAATGATATTGCCTTATTTTTTTCCCCTGTAGGTACCCCCAAAGCATAACGAATTCACCCTATAATCTGATTTGATCAGTGGACTGAAGATCACATATATGCAACATTTCAGTCCTTCATGTGGAAACATAAGTCACAACAAGAGAAACAATTTGCTAATGCATGAGGGGAATATGCTATTTTGTCCTCCATCTTACCACCAGATTAAAAAGAAAACAGGCCAGCACATAGATAAAAAAACAACTACTTCACATCATAGGGTTGTACTAATTCATTTTCTCAATTTCCGAGCTATTTCACTTCTCACTCAGGGGGATATGTGAACAGGTTCTCTGACTACACTCATTGAATTTGGTTGTCATTAAGCTCGGGTTATGACTTTCCTTTCAAATTGGAGTAATAAAGCGATTCTCAATGAGATTCAACTTTGAAGTATTTTATGGGGACTTGGAAGGCAGACTGAAGCTCTCAGGAAGGAAACCCCCATAGAATGCCCAGCAAAACCAGATAATGGAAAACTCCATTACTCATCTTGGTTAGGATTGCTGAAGTTTTTCATGTTTTGTTTTTAATAATGCACTTTGATGATCACTTATAATCTGCATGACTTCCCTGACAGAACTAACTCAACTTAAAATGTCATTTCAGAAGTGATCTATGCTTTCTATGCTTATGCTTACTGTGTCTATCGCACTTATTATTTGTACTCTCTCCTTAAGTCTGACTGCATCTATAGTAATTTGGAAAATTTGGGACACCCCAATATATAGTAAGGTTTTTCAAAAGACGTTTTCAGTCATTGGTGTCTAATCATTTTTCATTTTTCTTTGTAAACAAAAGTGATTTAACTAGTTAAACAAAGAAATAACACTGTTTTGCTCATTAAACAAGAGACATTAACAAAAATTTACATTATAACTGAAGGATAAATTAAGACCCCTTAATCCCTGATAGCTAGTTTGATCCCCTTTGGCTGAAATCACTTTAGTGAAACACTTCTTGTAGCCATCTACCAGTCTCTGACATCAGTCTGAGGAAAGTCTGCTCCACTCTGTACTTTAGGCTCTGAGATTCTTGAGAGGTTCCTTGCATGTTCAGTACATTTCAAGACGCCCCACAACCTCCCAAGGAGATCACGACCTGTCAATTCGGCCCAGCACTTTCCATTTCTCATTCCCCCACTATCCTTGGTGGATATATTGGTATATTTTGGGTTACTGCCACATTGCAGGGTCAAGTCCTGTTTAAGCGTCAATTCGCTTTTTTTTTTTACAGATGGTCTCACGTTTTTGCAAGAACCCTCTGATAGACTGTGGAATTTATTATGGATTCTATGATGCTGAGCTGGCCAGGTTCTGCTGCAGCTGAGCACTCTCAAACAATGACAATTAATGCTCTCTGCTTCAAAGCTGGCATGCGGTTCTTTTACTAGAATGCTGTGTTTGGTTTACACCAACCATGTCCTCTGTTCTGGTGTCCAATTACAGATTTTCAGTTTTAGACCTATTTCTCCAATAAATGCCATTCCAGGTGTTCTGGCTGTTGTTTATCTTCTCTCTTGCAAATGTTGTTCTGCATTTCTCTCAGTTAGCAAATGTTTTCTCCTTGCCCAGCTCCAATTAAAGTTAAACTTGCACAATCTAATTGTACAGACATGCACTTTTACATTGACAGTAACAAGTGCCTGCTGTAGGTCTTTTGATGACATTTCAGGGTTTTTTGAAGTCTTATTTAGCATCCTTCAGTCTGGGCTCAGGTTAGACTTGTTTGGACAAGCATGTTGCCAGGTGTTTAAAATGGCCTGTACTTGAAGACTTTTTTTTCCATATAGTGGATTGGCTGAAATGTTTTAAAGACCTCTTTAATCCCGTAACAAACTCATAAGCTGCGACAGCTTTCTTTCCGAAAGCCTCAAATAACTTAATTTTACCATGTACACTCACATTTCAGCAGCTATGAGCACACCAAACTAAATATGTGAGGTTTAAAAGGACAACATTTCACCAAAATGCTGAGTAATATTGTTCTAATACAGTGGAATTTGGGATGCCTGTGTGTGATTTTAGCCATTTTAAGGAAAATAAACGTGGGGATGTACAAAAGTATTCATCATAAAAAAACTTTTTATCAAAAAGATTTTATTAAATTGTACAGAAACTTATTGTAACTTATTTCTACTTTATTAAGTTACTTGAACTTCAACTATCAAATATCTTATCAAATATTCATATTAAATATCCATATGCCCAAATACATATATAAAATACGAATGTGTAGGGTCTCTCATTTTTTTTTACATCTGGATATGTTTGTGTTTCAAGTTGCTGAGCTTGTAAGCTTTTATTTGAATAGATATTCAACAGTGGATGAGGTGCCATCATATAGAAAACGAGGAAAGCTTCTAAATTATGCAGTTGACCTTCAACACAAAAATTTATTTTCTTGTCAGCATGAACCCCAAAAGGAGAGGCCAAGGCTGTAATCTGGTATATTGATTTTCCAAAAAGTTCTCTGCACTTTTATTGCTAAAGAGTTTCAGGCGAAAGAGTTTAGTTGATGTTCTGTCATTCTGGTTTATTGGAGGTGCAGTCAAAGCCAAGGGCTATGCAGTCATTGTTCTAGTTAAATTTCATCACACAAAGTTCGACACAGTCTTAGAAAATGAGAAAGTGTCAAACTTGGTCAGCCAGGCTGAGAGGCACTAATGAGAAAAGACAATATAGCAGAGTCTTGGTTAACATTATTTTTAGTTCTGTCCCTCTATACTTCTACATGACAATCATTTGGGTGAACATCACTCTCCACTCTGTTCCCGAGACAGACTTTATCAAATCAACGATCACGACCAATTAGTCAGTGCTCTTTGAAGTAGGCAACGCTTTTTCTAGGCTCCTCTTCAAAGACATTTTTTCATGCAAAGAAGATATTCCTCTACACTAACCTAACAAACAAAGATCCCCTCTTTTACCTTTGCTAAAACAAAAAGATCTTTTATTTAACATTGTTTTGAAATCCCTCTAATTTGGTAATCACTATAACCAGTTGTTTATGTTTTAGTATTTCAACTTGCAGAAAATTACCCACTTGAATTGAAGATTTGCTTTAAGACAAACAGCAGTAGCTTTTGTCAGGATCTGGAGGTGTGTTCTACCTGTTTTCTAACTCTCCTTCCCACCAGGTGCGGCTGCCAGGAGGAGCTGGACAGGTGTAGCTCGTTGAGTAGTATAAGAGGAGAGCTTTCCAGCACTTCGTTGCCTGAGTGTTTTGCCCTTGCGGTACACCTTACTGGCCACCTTCTGATCTTTGAATGATTCCTGAGAAAAAGGACTTGTTTTTGGGTTCTGTGGTACTAATTTCCCCTTGTCTTGCTGTTTTTCAGATACTGGCTCCAAGACCGGTCCTGATCAGACCAGAACCACCTGACTCAGTCAGAACACTTCCTAAACCCTGGATCTTACCTTGCTGGCGAGCCGTCCAGAAAGACCAATCTGCTGAGAGAACCCTGTCAACCCTCCCAGCGCACTCCGCTATGGTCGGCCTGCCTGCCGCTAAGGACCTAGGCAGGGTGTTTCACGCTCTCCAGACTCTGCACCCCTCCCTGGCGGACCGCTCCACTCTCTCCTGTAAGCTGTACATTATCTGCAGGTGTAATTCTAAGGTCCAGTGTCTAACAGACGTTTTCCTTTTCCCTTCCCCTTCCCCTGCAGCCAGTGGTTGCCCAGTCCCTGATCCCCCTTCCTCCATCTCGTTGGCTTTTAGAACAATAAACCACCTTAAGAACTGTGCTTTGTCTCTAGGTGTCTCTGCATGTGGGTCAGGTCGGCAGTAAGCAATATGACAGCTTTAACAAGTCCTGAATTAGCATCTAAATCTAAAAAAGTGTGAATGTCATTAAAAAGTTCAAAATATTGTGTCATGTATTTTAGAAAGTGAAACTCGTATATCATGTAGATTTATAACACAGAGTGAAATAGTTTAAGTATTTATTTCTTGTAATTTTGATGATTATAGCTTACAAATGAAATCCCATAATTCTGTGCATCTGAAGCCTTTCTAAATATCACCAGAATAGTCATTTTATTATGTTATAGGCTCTCAAAGAAATTGAAAAAGAATATAATTTTACTATAAGGTGAATTAACTAATTAGAACAATTTCATTGCATTTACCAAAAAGGTGACAATGTATCACGACCAGAGTTGATTGCACGAGTGAGAGCAGAGCAGGCAGACGGTCCAGAATCATAACAGTACCCCCTCCTCAAGGTCCGGCTCTGGACGTACCCCGAGGCTGATCAGGATGGAGGCGGTGGAAATCCCGGATGAGGGTTTTGTCCACGATGAATCGTGCAGGAATCCAGGACCTCTCCTCAGGACCATAGCCCTCCCAGTCCACAAGATAACATATGCCACGTCCCTGCCGTCTGGACCGGATGATGCGCCGAACAGTGTAGACCGGGCCATCAGCAAGAAGCCGGGTGGGTGGAGGGGCTCCGGAGGTGGGCCCGAGATGGGACACCACATAGGGCTTGTTCCGGGACACGTGGAAGGTAGGGTGAACTTTCATGGCACGAGGCAGACATAAATGAACAGCCACAGGATTGATGATCTTGGATATGGGAAAGGGTCCCACAAAACGAGGTGCCAGCTTACATGAGTCAACCAGAAGCGGGAGGTCCTTGGTGGACAGCCAAACCTTCTGTCCCACCTGGTAGCTTGGAGCAGGGATTCTCCGACAATTTGCTGTTAGTTCCTGCATCTCCGACATTCTGACCATAGACCTTCTTGCCTTCCTCCAGATGCGCTGACATCTTAGGGCCGCGGCCTGAGCGGAAGGAACCTCAGCTTCTTTCTCCCAGACTGTGAACAAGGGTGGCTGAAAACCAAACACAACTTGGAAAGGGGATAACCCCGTGGCACTAGCCGGGAGGGTGTTGACAGCATATTCAAACCAGGGTAAATTCACATAGTGCACAAAGTTTGGTCTCCACCTCCTGGTTGGCCCTCTCAGTCTGTCCATCCGAATGTGGGTGAAATCCTGAAGACAAACTAACAGTAATCCCCAGCAAGGAACAAAACTCTTTCCAGAAACGTGACACAAACTGGGGCCCTCTGTCCGAGACAATGTCTATGGGTATGCCATGAAGGCGAAAAACCTCACGTGCCAGAATGTTCCCCATTTCCTTGGCTGAAGGCAGCTTCTTGAGAGGTACTAAGTGAACCATCTTTGAAAATTTGTCGATGACAGTTAACAGAACTGTGAAGCCATTAGAAACTGGCAAACCTGTGACGAAGTCCATGAATGTGTGTGAGCAGGGACATGGAGGAATGGGTAGGGGATGCAAGAGTCCAGCAGGAGGGTGACGAGAACACTTGGCTTGGGAACATTGAGTATAGGCCATGACGTAATCTGTGACATCTTTGACAAGAGATGGCCACCAAAACTGAGTCCGGACCATCTGCAACGTTCTTCTGATACCAGGATGACAAAACAGACGTGAATTAAGTACCTTGGGTACGAGGCGCTCCGGGACAAAACACCGGTCAGTTGGGCATGAAGTTGGGATAGGGAGGTCTTTGGTGGCATCTGTAACCTCTCCCTCCAACTCCAACATGGTGACAGAGAGTCTCACTGATTCCGGGAGAATAAATTCACCCTCCCCAGAGGCCTGTGTCTCGGAGGGTTCCTGTATTCTGGACAGGGCATCCGGTTTGCCGTTTGTGACTCCAGGTGTGAAAGACAGAGAGAAGTTGAATCTTCCAAAAAATAAAAATAAAGCCCACCCTGCCTGCCTGGGATTAAGGCGCTTCGCTGATCTCAGGTACTCCAGGTTCTTATGATCTGTCCATAAAAGAAATAGTTCCTTAGCCCCATCTAGCCAATGCCTACACTCCACGAGAGCCAACTTGACTGCCAACAGTTCTCGGTCCCCCACATCATAATTGCGCTCTGCTTGGGACAAAGTCCTAGAAAAGAAGGCACATGGGTGAATACGGACATCAGAATTTCTTTGGCTTAGGACTGCTCCAACCCCTGTGTTTGAGGCGTCAAACCCCACAATGAACTTTTTATCGGGGTTAGGGGACCGTGGAACAGAAGCAGATGTAAATAATCCTTTGAGCTTGACAAAAGCTCTTTCTGCCGTCTCGTTCCAAACAAACCTTGTCTAAGACGATGTGAGAGCATTAAGAGGGGCTGCTACGAGGCTATAATTCCTGATTAATCGTCTGTAAAAATGAGTAAACCCCAGAAACCTTTGAAGCCGTTTGCGGTCAGTAGGAGAAGGCCATTCCAAGACCGCCTTGACTTTGGAGGGGTCCACTATGACTTGGTATGGAGAAATGATGAATCCAAGGAATGAAGTGGCAGTGGTGTGAAACTCACACTTTCACCTTTGACAAACAGATGATTTTGAAGAAGACAGAGGAGAACGGTCCGAACATGACTTCTGTGAGTTTCCAGATCCTAGGAATTAATCAGAATGTCGTCAAGGTAAACAAAAACAAACTGTCCTACCATGTCCCTCAGGACATCATTCACCAATGCCTGAAAAACTGCAGGGGCATTGGTTAAACCAAAAGGCATTACACGGTACTCATAGTGACCAGTGGGAGTCTTAAATGCCATCTTCCATTCATCCCCCTCCTTGAAACAAACAAGGTGGTAAGCGTTTCTCAAATCCAATTTAGAGATGATCTTGGCGCCTTGACTCTGGTCGAAAGCAGTGTTCATAAGTGGTAGAGGGTATTGGTTCTTGATGGTGATGTCGTTTAAACTCCTGTAGTCGATACATGGTCTCAAGGAACAATCCTTCTTTCCCCACAAAGAAGAAGCCTGCCCCTGCTGGAGAAGGTCTGACAATACCAGCTTTTAGTGACTCATCAACATACTTCCTCATGGCTTGGTTCTCTGGTCCTGACAATTAATACAAATCGACCCCTAGGGGGAGAAGTGCCTGGTAGGAGCTCAATGGCGCAGTCATAGGGTCTATGAGGTGGAAGTGCCGTGGCCCTGGACTTGTTGAAAACCTCCTTAAACGCATGATATTCGGGCGGCACCTTAGACAGATCGGGGTATGTCTCCTCAATGTCATTCTCCGGAATAATATCTGTAGAAGCAGAAGACAGACAAGTGGCCGAGCAGGACTTAGTCCAGCCCAATATTTATTTGGCTTGCCAGTCAATGTGGGGGTTGTGCTTTTGTAACCAGGAGGCCCCAAAAACAATGGGTAGTTTAGGCGAGGAGATGATCCTGAATGTGACTTCATCCTGATGATTGCCCTCCAGTGTGAGTCTTATTACCTCTGTTTTGTAGTGTGAACTGTTGATACTATGACCATCCAATGCCAGAACATTACGGGTATCAGACGTGGGAAGGAGCTTGATGTCATGGTCCCTGGCGAACGACTCATCCATAAACTCTGTGTCCGCCCCTGAGTCAATGAACACTGACACCTGATGAGAAGTAGAAGACACTTGAATGGTTGTAGGAAATCAGCATAAGGAGACAGACAGTTGACTTCGGCTCAGTAGAGTTCTCCTCACCTCTACCGAGCCTGGGCTTTTAATGGACACTGAAGGCAACATGACCCTATCCACCACAATAAAAACACAAGTTATTCTTCCTTCGTCGATCACGCTCCCCTGCAGAAATCTTTGAACAACCCAACTGCATGGGCTCCGGGTCACAATGGTGATCAGAAGGGGGTGGAAGAACCTTGGGTTCTAGGTGGGGAACAGGACTGTGAGCTGAAGAAGGTTTAACCCCCCTATGAAGCCTCCTCCTTTCTGTGAGCCGCAAATCGATCCGGGTTGCCAGTCCTCAAGTTGGTGAAGGGAGGCAGGGTAGGCCCGGGTAGCCAGTTCATCCATGATGTTCTCATTAAGCCCTTCCATGAAAGCATCCATTTTAGCATGCTCGTTCCAAAAACTGTTTGCTACCAATAAATGAAAGTCAATGATAGAAGATGTGACGCTTCTGTCTCCCTGTTTAATGAAGAGTAAACCTCTGGCAGCTTCAGAACTAGGAAGAACTGGATCAAAAACCCTGATGAGCTCCTTGGAGAATGCAGAATAAGAAGCACACGTGACCGAACCATTTTGCCACTCAGCAGTACCCCATTGCTTAGCCTTTCCAGAGAGCAAGGAAATAACAAAAGCCACATTAGAGCGCTCAGAAAGGAACGAAGATGGCTGAAGCTCAAAATGAATCTCACACCAAGTAAGAAAAGCACGGCACTGGTCAGGATATCCCTTAAACAGCTCAGGAGGCGTGAGTCTAGGTTTGATTACCACAGCAGAGAGATCAGGAAGTCTGGGGGCAACAGGCTGTGAGGGTGCTGACGTGGAGGCAGGAATCATGGAGCGCCGCATAGAAATTATTTCCTCCATGCCGGAATCTAGACGGGCAATAGAGTGATCAACATTAGTGCGCCACTGCTGTGCTGGCGATGGGTCCATCTTTTGGCCAGATTTTACTATCACGACCAGAGACAGAGAACCCAAATTCAGCCAAACACAAAGTGATAAGTTAAAAGGTTTATTCAGAAACTCAGGATCACAGAGCAGGAGAACAGCAGTCAGCTTCCAGCAACCACTGAGAACAGAGAGACTAGTTAGTGGCTGAATAAAACTCAGGATTTGCAAGGAGTTAGATAAAGCCACTAACCTTCTCAGTCTGTGGATGAGGCACAGAATCCAGAGGAGGAAGTGATCCAGACAGTTAATGAGGAAGCGTCCAACAGACTGAAGTCGGATTGCCGACTGATCCAAATCCTCCGAGGAATCAGCTGAAGCTGTGACAGGAACACAGAGAGCTGTGATTGTCTTCTTGACAATAATTCCAGGCGGACTAGAGAGCCAGGCGGGCTCAGGCTGAATAAACCAGTGGTTGGGGTGAGGCATAAATCCAGGGACAGAAACAGGGTCGAATTCCAGGGCTAGAGGCGTCAACCAAGGGGCAGGTAGAGGCATAAAACAGAGTTGAAATCCAGACATCCAATCCATCAGCAGATGAATTGATTGCATGAGTGAGAGCAGAGCAGGCAGATGGGCCAGAATCATAACACAATGCATGCATACTCCAAAGTTAGGGCTGCTGGTTTACGTTTAAGCTTCACGAAACAAATACTCCAAAACATTTTCATCAAAACAAAAGCAGAACCGGAACAGTGAACATAAAAATCGATAAACATACAGGTACATGAGAGGTTGTGCCTCATGCATCTTCCCTTTTTCCTGTTTAACTAAATTCCTCTAAGCATTTCCAGGGTAAATGTACTTCAACAGCCTTTTATTGTTGTTTGGGAGAAATTAAGAGATTTTAAAAGTAAAGAGGACTGGCTATATGGTTTAAAAGAGTGTGTGTGAGAGAAAACATTGGTATATTTGTAAGTGGACACATTTCCTTAGCACAGCTTCAAAAAATTTTATGTACTGAAAAAGTTACACTTTGTTTCTCCATTTTTCATAAAGTAGAGTATTATATAGATTCATTACACACAGAGCCCTTATTTCTTGTAATTTTGGTGATTATGGAAACACATAATGAAATCCCAAAGTTCAGTATCTCAGGAAATTTAAATATTACATAAGATCAATAAAAAAGTACATATTAAACGGAAATATCCTGGTAGATGTAACAAGTGCCTGTAGCAAGTGTGGATTTCTGGCAAATGTGTAGGATTCGTCTGTGCATAGTGACTGTTGATGTATTGACTCCACCCTCAGTCCACCCCTTGTGAAGCTCCCTCAAATGATTGATTTTGCTTTATTATCCTCTGGCCTTGAATGGCCAGTAGGCAAAGTAAGTACCTGCTAATTCTAATCTGAAGGTTCTGCGTCCACAAGAATGAAAAGTTACAGTGCTGTAAAAAGATTTTTATGCACCTTTAACGTATCCGCTTATTAAAAAAATATAGAAATGATGGCATGTTATGCATTTGTATTCAGGCCCCCTGTGTCAGTTCTAAGGAAAACCACCCTTATTATGGCTTTAAATGTTTGGGGTATGTCTCTACCAGGTATACATGTCAGGAGCCTGAAAGTTTTGCCTCTTCTATGGAAAATCTGTCAGATTAGCTAGAATAGGTGCCCGCGGTCCTGGTGCCTCTCTAAACAACAGTTTTCAGGTTTTGTCACAGATTCTCAGGTAGATTTAGGTGTGAACTTTGACTGAGCCATTCAAACACATTAGAATAATGTAATCTAAACTATCTCGTTTTAGCATTAGCTTTATGCTTCACGTCGTTTTTCTGCTGGAAGGTGAACCATCAGCCCAGGCTCAAAACATTTGGAGCTCCTTACAGTGTTTTGCTCCATCCATCTCCTCAGCCCCTCTGTGGTGATGGTGTTCTCTGGGTTATGTATAGCTTACATTTTCTACCACATATAGCATAGTTGCAGTCTTATTTGACCAAAACACCTACTTTTGCGTTTGCTGTGTCGACATATGGCAAATTAATGACCTGTTTCCACTCCTGGCTGTTGTGGTCGGGACCGAAGTTGGGTCCCTGGGGGGCTTGCGGGGCCCAGTGTGGTCCCCTGGCTCCTGCCACGGGGCCTGTGCCAGCTTGACAGGGACTGGGGTTGTGGGGATGGCCTGGGGGTCTCTTACGGTGCCATTGAGGGGCACAGCAGGGAGCTGCCCGCCTTGGTGGGGTGTTGTTTGTATGGGTGCTCGGATCAAGTCCTGGAGTGGTAGGCCCCTTGTCTCGTGGCCTATGGCTCCTGGAGCTGTGTTGGGTAGGTTGAGGGCTGCGGGAGCTGTGTTGGGCTCTGTTTGGTATCCCTCCCTCTAGACCTCTCAGGAACTGGCCTACCAGATTGAAATATAATGTTCCCCTCCTACCTTGGTCCATCCTGGTTCTGACAGCTGCTGTGAGCTGAAACGCTGTGGCAGGACACAGTATTTCTTATGGCTGCCTTTAAATGATGGCTTTATCCTTGCCACTCTTTCGCTAAATTAGTGGACTTGAATCACTAATAGTCCCCTGTTAGCAGATTCTTCTGCCAGGGCTGTGGATCTGTGCCATCCCATGTGCCTCTTGTCTGCTTCTCTAATGAATGCTATTCAGAATCAGAATCAGCTTTATTGCCAAGTTTGTACATACATTCTTGCCCAGAATATCAGGGGGATGGAATTGTCTTGATAAATTGTCGGTTGTACCTCTTTCAGGTGATAGATTGAGCAGTAGTCCAATGACATATTCAAAGCTTAGAATATTGCTTTAAATCTAACCCTTCTTTAAACGTCTCCACAACCTGTCTGCTGAGTTCCTTGATGAATAAATGAATAAAATACATTGGCCTTTGTATTTGTAAAGTGCCAAAATCTGGAAAGGTCCAAGGGCGGGAAAACTGCCACAGGGTAAACTAATCAATCATACCATCTTGACCTGTGACAAGGTAAAAAAAAGTTATTTGTTATGTTAGAATCTAATGTTCTTCTGAGTTACCCAATGTCCTGTCTTGTAAATGGATGATAAATTTATTTTACTGAAGCGTTGTTGCAGACACTCTCCCTGATCATCTCCTGGACTCTCTGGATACCAATCTGAATGGATCTAAAGGCATTGTGTCCAAGCTTTAGAGATCCAATCCAAAATACTACACATCCCACAGGAACTGTTAATCATATAACGAGTGATTGCATAGGTCTATACAGAAACCCTGATCGTGTTAATCTGCATGTCTAAGAGTGGCACAATGCATTTTTATGGTGAAAATATCTTTATGCTGACTATGGTACGCTCGTGTACCACAGCACCATATGGACCTGTTCCCAATATTTTCAACTCTTCACCGGAGATGGCTTTGTTGATAAAATAAAATAAAATTTATTGAAGGAGCCTGATGCATATGCACTATATTGCACAGAACACATGTAGTCCAGCAGTTGAGTTGTATGAAAGAGCTTATCACCAACTGTGTGTTTAGATGAGTCATAGTGCAGTAAAGCTTTATTCAACTGTCAGCCAAGGCTACATTTTCTCTGTAGTATTTACCCAGCAGCAAACCACAGTTGAATTCTAATCAATATTAGTGTGTGGTGTTTTGTTAATTATATCTGCCCACAGTAAAGGTTTGCTAACTACTTAAAAAAATTAAAAGCCCAAAGAAGATAAATACAGACTTTGAAGAAGTTAATACCGGACTAATGAAATAAAATTTGCCATAAGTTGATTGACTGAAAAACAAGTAAAGAGGTAACTAATGTGACATGAACATGAAAGGAATGTTAACTTATTTAATTCTATAAAGCATAACAACGTAGAATCAGATATTTGGCAACACGATAGCTTTATAGACAGCAAAATATCTGATTTCCAATGTACAGAATGTTGAAAACCTGATTTTATTCCTCAGAATTTTAACCTTGATTTTGAAATTCATAAGTTTAATACACTATGTTTTTGAATAGTTTGGCTTTGTTAATTCCTTTGTAATGGTATTTCACACCATTTGAATTAAACATAGGCACACCTTTGAATGTATTTTAGGCTCACCTCAAACTGCTTTTATGTGCCATCACGGGAAATTAAGAAGAAATCAGTCAAGATTTTAGGAAGATATCTATAGACCTCCATAGGCCTGGATGACACAAGGTACAATGTTCAGATGTTCAAATTATATTATATGCAACTTCAAAAAAGATGGTTGTGGTGGGAAATATCAACCCCAGTACAAAAGCAAAAGACCTTTTGAAGATGCCAGCTGAAGTTGGTCAGAGTGTGTCCCAATTCACAGAGAAACATGCTCTATACATGGGACACTCAGAGATAAAGGGGTCAATAAAATTTATAAAAATAGATTCTGTAGGACAGATCATTGTATGGAAATACTGAAGCAACATTTCAAGATGGCAGACAGGAATTTAAAACTTGGGCATAAATTGGTTTTCTAAATGGACAATGACCCTAATCATGCTACCAAAATTATTAACAGCCAAGCCAGTGTTTTAAAGTAACCATCATAAAGTACTGATCTCAATCCTGATAAAAACTCGGTGGGCAGAACTAAAAAGGTTTGTTGGAGCAAAGCAGAAAACCTGACTCAGTTAAACCAGTTTTGTCAAACAGAAAAGGCCAAAATTAAAGCAGGCTATGTTGAGCAGCTTGTGGAGGGAAACCCAAAACATTTGACCCATTCAATTTTAAGGCAGTTTTGAATTAAAAGAAACTTCATAAAAAAATCTTTAAAAATATCTTTGTCTGTAGTCTTGAGTTTAGCAAACAGAAATATTTTTGGTAATACTGCTGACCTAAAGTAGCAAGGGTTTAATTTGGATTTAATGTCAGACAGCGACAAAAAACAGTTTTTTGTCTTTTTAGACAGTGTATGGAATGTTTGGTATTGCTCAT
The DNA here is from genome assembly GCF_021462225.1 of Girardinichthys multiradiatus. Classification (NCBI taxonomy): domain Eukaryota; kingdom Metazoa; phylum Chordata; class Actinopteri; order Cyprinodontiformes; family Goodeidae; genus Girardinichthys; species Girardinichthys multiradiatus. The sequence continues at coordinate 15,411,460 of NC_061795.1, forward strand.
TGACATAACAAAAATATGCTTCGTACTTTTCATTTAGATACAGGATTTACAGTATTTATTCTTAAAATCTTTGAGACCATTGGTATCTGTAACCTTTCTAAGGTCTTGCATGATCTGTCTTTTTTTTTTACAGGTCAGGATTGTTATGATAGCTGAGAGGATCTTAAAGATTTGGATCAAAAGTGACATTTACAGCTGTTTTAGTTATTTCACACCCATTTGTCTTGTTCAGGTATGAATATCTTAAAATAAACTACTGGATGTAATAAAGTCAACAATGACTGTCAACGATTAATTACGTTTTTAGAGTTTAGTTGTTTTACAGCAGTTTTTATATTTTTTATGTGGGTTTTATATATTTATGAAACCATTGTCAAAGTAAAATGTGAGTTTTATTACTGAAGTCAATTCTCATGCATTTCTGAATATCTGTGAGGTTTCTCGGGACAGAGCAGTGTATGGTGTTTGCTCGTGGGACTGCAGGGTGCCTTTACCTCATTAACATTAGAAGTCTAATCCTCCAGCTGGTTGGAACCAGGGGGATTTGATAAAAGGGTCCTGTCTCTGTTCTCACCTGAAAACTGCCCTTTGTTGAAGGTGAGGGTTAAATTCGTCTCAGACTTTTTAATCTCAGAGGCACTGTAAGGGGGGAAGTTTAATTAAAACTCATACAGCAGTGTGTGTGTGTGTGTATGTGTGTTGTGTGTGTGTGTGTGTGTGTGTGTTTGTGTGTGTGTCTGCAAGCCTGTGTTGAATGTCATTGTGGCTGTTGTGTGTGAACTGCACTTATTTTATGTTGGGCTTTTAATTAATAAGCAAGTCTGATTAACATAAATATAATCCTCTCTTACACTGCACTCTGATCAATGAAAAACTGATGTTTTTATGTAGCCACTGGATTTATCCTTCTGTAAGAATATTTAGTAAGGATGGATGGATGGATGGATGGATGGATGGATTGATAATTGGACATGGAACACCATCTGGAAAGTTTTTTTAGTATTATTCTCTTTTCTTCTTCTTTTTACATACTTATCCAGAAAGACTCAGAAAACTCCTCTTTAACAGGAAGAAGCCTCCAGCAGAACCAGGCTCTTTGTTAGCGGCCATCTGCCATGAATGATTGGGAGTTTGAAAAAACAGAGCATACACACAAAATTAATTTGGAATGGCTGTGTCTGCTACCTTTTCCATCCTATGTGCTGATATGAATTTTCTTTTCAGAGCCACTCACAATAAACAATCTTCTGCTCCTACATAAAAAATACCATTATTCTTTCTAATCTCCTTAAACTCAAACAAATTGTTTAAATAATCATAGAAAATGTATTCTGTTACTTCAACAAACTGGACCATGTGCTAACAATAACTAACAAATATATACTTTATCTAGATGGATTGGTTGTGTCAGCTAACTTTCTCATAATTTTTTTATGATGTATGTCTAGCAGAGATTGAGAGCTACACTTGCTGTGACACTACTGCCAGTATTCATCATTGTCCCGCTATCATGTCCCTGAGAGCCAAGTACACTTGATACTGTTTGAGATGGGTGATGGTTCATATATATCATATTATGTTTGTGTCAATTAAGGCTGAATCTCTCCTTCTCTTTACCCAACTGCGAGACTCTCAAAGTTAAACTAAAGGTATGAAAGTAATTGTCTGAAAGTACATTTACACATACTGTGTGCAAATCATTGGTGTACATAAGCAGCATCTTAGTGAAACATTTATAACCCTTGAACTTTCTCAAGTTTTGTCAGATTGCAGACACAAACTTAAATCTTTTTACACAATTTCATGTGACAGATCCACACAAAACAATTGTGAAGTGGAAGACAAATGATACAAAAAATCTAAAGGCTGTGTTGTATAATACTTTGTAAGGCAAGGCAAGTTTATTTGTATAGCACATTTGGGTAATACGACAATTCAAGGTGTTTTACATGATGTCAAAAGACATTTTTTAAAAGTACATTTTTAAAAAAGTACATTCTTCAACCCATTCATTGATGCACTTGGTGCTTTTTGGTCCATATTTTATTTGGTCAATAGTTTTGTAGGATTATCTTTAAATGCTCTTACAAGTGGAAAGTCTTCATCGGCTTTGTAGTTTAATGGACTAAAATGTTTACCCATTCTTCTCAGCATAGTAGCTAGTCAGACTGGATCAGGATCGCCTGTTAGTTGGATTTGGACCTTGACCACTACCCTGCTACACATTACGCTATACTTTGACAATTCCATCATAGTTCTGGCTCTATAAGTAGGACTAAACCACATGTAAAAGCATAACCCTGCCCCAGACAAATTCTGAAAATTGCCACCAAAGTGGGCATTGCCAAGAGACACTGAGGGCCAAGTGTGGGGATGAGTGGAGGGGGTTGAGCAAGGGTGTGGTCAGGAGGACAAGGTAAAATGACAGCTAGCTTAATTTAACATATTGAAACAGGGAGAGTAACCAGAGCAATGCTGGTAGTTTCGCCATGGATCGGTGTCTTGAGGAGGATAATTTTTCACCCCCTCGTCACCCCCCTTGTGAGGAAGGCTTTGTCGAGCCTTATCAGTTCGAGCTGCTGGCTCAAGGCACTGACTCAGCGATGCACAAAGCCGGTGCTGCCGAGGCAGTGGAGGACAGAATGGCTCCAGTTTCTGAATGGTAAAGTGTTAGCAGCATCATTGCTAACACGGGCTAATGTTCAAAGCAGTAACAAACTTTCAGAAGGTTTACATTTACATTATATTGTCTCAAGTAAAGCATATTATCAAAAGTATAAAGCATTAAAACGATTCTATTTCAACAGGTGCACTGTAGTCACTGCAGCGCCCTGTGCCCTGTAGAGAACATTTGTTTTGGGGAGACACCTACAACAAACGACTTAATCATCCCACCTACATTAAAACGCTATGCTAACTAATAGATAGGAAATGGTAACCTGAAAAACCTTATTGATTATTGCTCGTAATGCTCACAATTCCAACTCCTTACTTGCCACGGGTGCGTGAGTGAGATGGTTTTATACCCAAACGTAGGGCTGTGACGTAAACATCAACCAAGCTGCACCATTTGTAACCAACAAGAAAATACAACTGCAGTAGCCACCCTCCAACCCAAAGAGGTCGTCACAGTTTTAGGCCAAATATTGCACAATTAAAAAAGTTTACATGAAACTGTCAAAACTTGCACAGTAATAGATAGCACCCATAGCACTCAATTTATACAGTTTATCTACAAAAAAAAAAGTGTATTTATACTCTTTTAGGGCATTGCGATGCTGGAAGGTAAATCTCCACATTAGTCTCAATTCTATATTACCCTCTAAAAGGGTTTCTTATCTCTTTCCATCCTCCCATACAATCTGAGCAGCTTCCTTGTCCCTGGGAAAGGAGAAGCATGATGCTAAAACCACCATGTTTTACATGGTGGATGATGTGTTCAGGGTGCTGTGCAAAGTTAATTTTCTGTGACAGCGTTTTACATGTAAGGCAGAAAGTCAAATTTTTTATGGCTTTCTTTTGACAATCCTTTGACTAGTATGGTCTCTGCAGCTCTTCCAGAGTTACCATATTTCACTTTGTTGCTTCTCTAATAAATGGTCTCTATGTCTGGCCTGTCACTTACATGTGTATCCAATTGGCTATACTATCTTTGTAGATTTGGAAGTGTGCCATGCTCTTTCCTTTTTCAGATGATGGATTGAACAGTGCTCCACAGGATATTTAATTCCATAACTTAATCCCTGACCTATGTTTCATGATCTTCATGATGTTTGTTTGCTTATGTTCTCCAAAAAAAACTCTAAAGCCTTTGAATAACTTTCCACTTTTCTTTAAAATGATGCTGTGTTCTGTGTTGGTGTTACACATAAAATTACAATAAAATACATTTAAATTTGTGGGGCAAACTGACACCATGTGGCACATATCAAGGGGTATAAATATTTTTGCAAGGCACCATAGGTCTGGACCAAGAAAAGGTCATGTCAAAATGGGTTTGCAGCAGTACCAGAAACCATTTGTTTGGGGAATATGACAAGTGTTCTTTAAGATTAGCAAAAAATGTTTTAATTTGAAAGCAAAAATAGGGGAATGCAATTAAAGCTGTTTCATTAGACAAATACCTTTCAACATAAACATATACTATTTTTTCTACTTTTAGCTGACATTTTATTAGCATCTCTGTTTGTCAGGGGCTCTAGAGGTCAGACAGCCCTTAAAATTTGCATAGCCTTTCTGGCAATGCAGCCGGGTTTTCAGCCCTAAATTGACTTTCATGGAATGTGTTGAGGTCACTGTGCCATAATAAGTGGCAAAGAGGCTGATACCCGTTGCTAATTACACACCACATGGCATTGTTATTCTTTGCTAATTGCATGCTGAGTTTCTAATGGTCCCTTGCCTTAGAGATTTTTAATCTGTGTATTAAGGTCGTAAATTTGGCATCAACAGTAGTGGGTTTGGAGCAGTCATTAACAGTTGTCTACTTACAACCATAGGCTAAATCCTGTGACAAGAGGAAAAGTTGTTTTTTTTACTTAATTCGTAACTGAAACAACCAATTTTCTCAGATCAAAATAAACATGAAACTGTTAGAGGAGGAGATGGAAAAACTTAGGAAAAGTATCCAATTACCCTTGAAACCCTACCAGCACTGAACAAGAAAGATGAGTTGAATCATAAAGACTGGGCCGAGAAATATCTGAAGACATTTTTGTCAAGGATTTTATGAACTGAAGGGATGAGAGTAATTCTTATCAGCTTGACCAGTAAAAGGCACAGAGTTTCACTTCGACTCGAACCCCAGCTAGTTGAAGGTGCCATACTGGTATATGGGCTGGTGCTTTCAGCAATGAACTGGACCTTTGTGTAGACGACAGACACAAAATCAAGGGTTGCATGATTATGATTAACCCTCTTTATCCAGAAACGTTTCTTTGTTTACCATTACAATTGCTATAAAAGCTATAAGTCATTCCAAATATTGCATCCAAGCAATCCTTTGTTGTGATATGTCACATACTCTAAGTAAATTGTGTTTATATAGTACCTTTCACAGGTCAAACCACAAAGTGCTTTACAGTAAAAACAAGTATAAAAAACTAGTATTAAAACATACATGTGAGAAAAATAAACAATAAAATTAAGTAAATATTAAAACAGAATACATATAAAAAATGTACACCATAAAACTAGTTAAACGCTAGTCTGAATAAATGTACGTTCAACTGTTCCTTAAAAGAATCCACAGACTCAAGGCAGCACAAAGATGGAGGCAACATATTCCACGGCCTGGGGGCCACAACTCTGAAGGATTTAATCCCTCTGGTTTTAAACTAGGTTTTTGGGACAATTAACAGCTTTTGATTGTAAGATCTCAGACTGCGAGGGGAACTGAGGGCCTCCAAAGGGTCAGAAAAATAGGCTGGGGCTTGAGCACACAGAGCTCTAAAAGTGAGGACTAAAATTTTAAAATGGATTCTAAGATGAACCAGTAATCAATGTAGAAAAATCAAAACAGGAGTAATGCTTTCGTGTGTTAGTTAAAAGACATGCGGCAGCTTCTTGAACTGACCGGAGCTGGGTAAGATCACTCTTATTCAAGCTAACAAAAAGGCAGTTACAATAATCAAGATGAGATTAAATAAAAGCATGAATAATCATCTCTAGTTCAGCCTTTGACACCAGAGACACCTTAGAAATATTTCTAAGTTGAAAAAAACTGTTTCTAATTAATCCACGGGAATGGGACTCCAAAGACATGGCAGAATCAAAAACAACACCAAGATTTCTGAGGTTAGGTCTAATAGAAGATGCCAGTACACCAAGATACTGCATGATTTCAACTTTGTTCTCCGTGGCACTGAGAAACTGGAGAACCAGAAACAAAATATTGACACATTGGTGGACAAATGCTTCCTCTGACATTGTTGGCTTTCATAATAAAAAATTTAGAATGTTATTACAGTCAGTTTTAGAGGACACAGGTAGTTTAAGGCTCCTGGGGGAAACAAGAGAATTTAGTGGATCAAACAGGACCTTAGAATTATTCCTTTTTAAAGAAATAAAATTAGCAAAATATTCAATTCTGGCATTTTTTATGAGTTCTTTTTCAGGGTTCCAAAGTTCCCTGAGGTGGAGCCTAAGAACCACAAGTTCAGTGGATTTCCACAGGCATTCTACCTGCCAAACTTAATCACTAATCCACAGAGAAGCCTTTTTAAGCGGAACGAAGGCAGTTTTTAGAGGAACCACTGTATTTTGTTTTGATTATGAATCTGAGAATATTATTTAATATTTAACATTAATATTTTAATATTTTATCAAATAATATATTGGTCTGTTAAAGGTCATCCTGTGAATACCAGCCCAGTAAGGTATTAGGTAGTATGGTATTAGGACAAAATAGAAAGGTGGGAGATGAGTTCTGACATTATTGAACAGCATAAACTCTGCACATATATGGAATGAAGTCACACAATTTCTTGAAATACAAGAATTTATTAACAAAAATAAGTCAACTCAAATATTTCAATCAACAAACTCTTTACTATGCTAAAACAATCCAACTAACTACCAAGCAGAATTAAAGAACAGGGAAGACTAATGGGCTATGTACAATATAAACAAGTTGATGACAGATGATTGAAAATCATGACCAAAAAGAGTAATGCAACATTACCATGCAATGTTTATGTTTGAGAACCAAGGATTATCTTGAAGAATCTGGAAGTGACGTGAAGTTAGTCTTGGAACTAACTTAGACAACCATTCACAATGCAAGATCAGATAAAATATTATTTTAATAAAATAATGTTTTAAGAATGATCTGCTGAATAAAACCAACCTTCTGGAAGACTAATTCTCAACGGGGTCTCATTAGCTGCCTTTATTTATTAAAATAATATTTAAAGAAATATTATTAAGGGAAATGGTAAAATATTTAAGCAAATATTTTGGAAAAGAGCCAAATCTGTCTGGAGAAATGGGGCTTAATGGTGTTTACTTAGTTATCAGATTTAGTAAAATAATGTTTAGAGAACTATTATTTACTGGATTTAAAACTGACAACCTTTTCTGGGTAAATATTATTTAACAGGCAAGCACATGTCCTAAGCTGTTAGCAGTGAAAGTTAACAAAGGAAGCTGACAGCTTTGCAGCAGAATCAAATACACACCTTTAAAAATACCGTTAGTAAAACGGTTAAAATGCATAAGCACGGATGGCGCGTTATGTTCAATCTTCTGTTTAAAATCACCCTTCAAGTAAAGTTTGTCTTAACTTTAAAAACACACAAACAAAGAACAAATAACTGAACACGTGTGCTGCAGATCGTCTGCTAGCACCAAGATAGCTGAGTTTCACACAAACAAAACCAAACTTCATAAAATGAAAAACGTTTAGATCATTTCATCCTAAATATCTCTCTGCCCAAACTCTAACCTCGTTTGAATTGTGTTGAGGAGGAGTTGTCCGGGCGACGACAACGTTTGAAGAAAGCTCCATGAACAAAGGTTTAGCTTCCAGCTAACCTCCGTAGCTGTGGATGAAAGACGGCTCGTTCTGTCCACCAACCAACTGCACATTACTGTAACCACGGTGATGCGGGGCCGTTGTCCTTCCTTCAGACTTGGCTTGTAGAGACCGTGTCTCTGCAGGGAACTCTGGAGCACAGTTTGCTTCTGCAGGCCTCAGAGAGAAAGTAAAGCAATGCTTATACCTTAATTTCCCTTTTATGAATGAATAGCGGACTCTTTCAACAGTAATTCATCAGTACTTAACTTGTGCATATGATCGTGTGATCTTATGACCCCCTTGGATCCAGTTTGAAGAGTTTATGTCTGTTTGCCAGCAAAGAGACATTAGCACGCTGTTCCCCCCTATCCGGTCCTTCTGGAGGTCGTGTGGAAGAGATCGGACCATTGGAGGAGTGGGGTTTTATGTGGACAGTGGCATCATGGGAAGTTGGCTGTTACCCCCAATTCCTAAGTTGTGCCGGACGTAGGTTAATGCAATTTATTTTGAAGGTTCCAGAAAAGTCCATACCCCGTTTCCTGTTGTAACTCATGGCTGTGGGTCCCAACAATTTAAAATGTCTGTACAATGAGTATTAAATGCTACATCGACATCAGGACAACCCTTTAGCAATGATGCATCACAAAAATCACAAAACCTCTGAACAGCATCTTGAGTCACAACTCTTTTCAGAATTCTATGTCTCACTGGCAGCCGGCCCAAACAAAAACTAAGGTTAAAAGTTACACAGAAATGATCATTCAGACGAGCATTGTTGACAGACAAATTTGTGACATTTAGACCAACAGAAAAAACTCTAATGGCCAAAGTGTGGCCTTTAGGATGTGTAGAACCAAACACATGTAGATTAAAATAAAAGAGTCAGTAATAATTAAAAAGTCAGTTGCTGTGTGTCAGTTAGTGTCATCCATGTTAAAATCCCCAATCATTAAAACTTTCACAAGATCACTAATGGAAAATAGAAAATCTGTAAAATCAGAGAGAAAAACACTAGCAGGGCCAGGAGGGCGGTAAATTAAAACACAGTAAAACATATTAGATGAACCAACCCTGATTATCTTTGACTTGAAATATGGGAAAGTCCCACTGTCCACTGTCCTGCAAGAAAAACTGGCCCAATGTACTGTGGCAAGCCCACCACCATGATGGTCAAGGCATGGAGTCCCTATTAATGAGCAGCTGACGGGACAGAGTTCTTTTAAAAGGACAAACTCCTTCTTCCTCTGCCAAGATTTTGAAAGAAATATGAAATTCAACTGGTTACTTGTAAAAAAGGATTTGTTGACGATGAAGGGGGCATTGAGCAAAGCAATCCGAAGCAGGGGCAACCAGCTAACGTCATTGACAGCTGATTGCAAACACCTGGAGAGGTGATGCTGCCATGACATGGCACCCCTGGTTGTAGCACGCAAATCCAGTCTGAAATCCTAAGGCGGAAGCAACGCAGGTCCATCTTTCCAAACATTAATTGATAGTTGTCATTGGCCGTGGAGTGAAACCAGGGAGGTGTGCATAGGGTAATGTTATCACCCGAGCCCCAAAAGGGAACTGGTAAAAAAAAACATAGTGTGTCCACCATGAAGGTCAAAGTGACCTTTTCTCAGTTTTGCTTTTCTCTCTTTTGCTTTTTCTTGACCCCAGGTACTTATCCGGGGCAACGTAAAGGAGGAGGTATTCAGGAGATGAGGGAGAACACAAAGGGTGGCAGGAAGAATTGTTTGTAGCTGTCACAGCTGTCAAAACCTTTCTCAACAGACATTCTGATGTTCAACAAAGTGCATGCATCATAGGTTCAAGCAGCGGAGACACCATCAGCTGATATGTGTGCATAAAAAGTTAACAATAATAAAAACATCTCAAACCAACATTGAAGAACATAAGAGGCCAAGCCAAAAACCAGCACCATCTTCCCTTCCCCTCTCTACTTTAAATTCAAAGTTAGTGTAGGATACGTTCAGATCCCACCATCCTTGCAATGGTACTGCAATGATGATTGGGATTCAATATATTGTTCAGCTCTACCCCAAACCTCCTGCCATCTGCAGAAGACACTTTCTTTCAACAGTGGTGCAGGAAAAAGTCAGCACCTTTCAAGAAGACCATGATTTTTATGTAAAACAATGCTGCATTGGATGCATCAAAATACTCCACTGCATGGCAAACCAGTAAAAGCCTCAAAAATTAAAGAATAATTACTTGGCCCTACTCCTCACCTGACCTGACCTTTTAAGTATGTGTGGGCCCTTCTTAAACAGAAGATTTGTGGTTGCTGCGACACAAAACGTTGATGGTCCACCGATCAAGTCTCTTACAGTCGCCATGAATTGAAGGCTTCTGTCAATTACTGAAAAGAAAAGATTATTTTGGTCAATGATTTTTCTTTCATATCAGAAATGGAGTTTAAACGAAAATTCAACATGGAAGACTCACCATCACCTCCAGCTTCATCTAATTACTCCTCCATGAGGCTCTGCTTTGTTGTGGAATTTTCTTATCAAAGTGGGTAGAAGTTGACTCATAACAAGAGAAAATCCGGACTTTGTCTTATAAGTTTTATTCAAAGGCATTCAGCGTTTGAAGACCCTGACACTGAGGTTAGTCAGTGAAACAGAGCCCCGATCAACATTTACACACAGTATTTATACCAGAACATGACAGTGTTATCTCAACTGCAAAGAGTTTTAGAAATATGGCCCCTAGACCCTCCCCGGGTCAGAGTTAACAAAGTTATTTATGAGGGCACCCATCTACCTTCCCTTGAAATATACACTTCAGGAAGTGTTAACCATAAAACTCTCCAGCATTTGAATTTAGAGTCCATCTGCTCTAAATAACAGAACACTAATAAAACACAGAGGTCAGAGGAGAGAGGTGAAGGGAATATCAGAGCACTTTAAAAATAATTTTCCATTACACTCCTTTCTTCTGATTACAAGATAATCACATAACTAAAAGAAAATTCTACAAAACCATCACCCAAGGAAAAATGACCTCCACCAACCGGTTATCTGGAAAGAAAGTAGCTAGAGCATAAGTAGTATCAATAGGAACTGGTACCAAAAATGGTTGATCATTAATAGCACGTGATATCAAACAACAAACATAACAACAATCATTTCTTATCTTCCTGACGGTTTGATGCATCAGTTGCCACCAGACATTATCAGAATGATCATAGTAGTCAGAAAAGTGATGAATCTCTCTTCGAATCCGCTGATGAATATTATTAGTCAGATTAACCACACATTGTCTTTGCTGTACCTTTCCCAAAATGAACACAAGAGTTATAAAAAATATTTGCAATACCAATTATTAGCATCAGAACAGACTATCTTCCATTTAACTGCATCGTGACCTTGAAGTGGAATGTCCTTTCTTCTGGTACTGAAAGCAAACAGTTTCTTTTTTTAAAGAAAACAAATTATAAACACAACTTAAAAAACAAAGAATCCTGCTGACTCTCCTGAGTGGCTTCAAGCTGCCCTGTTACCAGTCTGGTACAGGTGGGCGGTTGTAGGAAGCTCCTCTAGAAATATATTTAGAAACAGGAACTCTAACCTGCTGGAAGTTAGGCTTCCATAGTCCAACTGAACAACGGTGGAAATGAACACATTCAAATTTGTAATAATACCATAACGATAAATATCAAGCAATAAACATAAAAGTTAGATAAAAGCATCCGAGATTTCCTCCTCAGAGTCAGTTTCGCTGTCAAAGTGGGAGGAAAGAATCTCTCACTGTGGTGTGTGTGCAGTGAGGCAAATGACCTTATGATTTCTAACTTTCAGGCAATGCGATGGCCTTAAGTAGATTCTGAAATAACGTTGCACTGCCCAAGGGATTATTGTGCCCTTGTAAGAACAGTGTTCTTCAACCACCTCTTCAATCACTCGCCAGTGATCAGCTTACACTTCTTTGTCTTGTGGTGGTCCGCTGTCCTCACACCTTTCAGGCCGTGGATGATCCAGTTGGAAGATGACTCGTGTCCTGGAAGCCAGATGAAGCTGGAGGAGCTAGAGCTTTCCTGCAGCTTTCCTGCAGCTTTCCTGCAGCTTTCCTGGGTGTCTAGTAGGATCTGATATGGGCCATTCCAGCGCCTGGACTTCCTGTGTTTTCTCCTAGATTCTCTGACCAGAATCCAGTCGCCAGGAATAAAGGACTAGAGGGTGGAAGTGGCTGTTTCTGGTAATGCAGCCTTCACCGTCTGTGAAACTTGAGAAAACACAGTGGACAGGTTTTGACAGTAAAACAACATCCTATCTTCACACAAAGATGTGGAAGAAAATTATCTTGGCAATATCCCCATGTCCAAAATAGGAGACCTGCCACACAGCACTTCAAAAGGACTGAGATTTGCCTCTGTCCTTTGTCTCAATCTTATATAAGTGAGAACAATAGGTAGAGCCTTCACAACACTTGGCTAATTTTCAATTCAAAGTCCCATTCTCAAACCTAAGTGCTTAACTACATGAACTCCATCAAAACATCCAACAAAATCCAAAGAATTGATCTTCTGACTTCACCTGATATACTAGCAGTAACCATTGGCTAAATATTCTGAATATCAAAAATGTGACATGATGTTTGTGGAAGGTCTGATTACAGGTCAACATTTCATAGTTTCAGAAAACCCAAAAAGAATTTCAAAAATGGTCTAATCTGTGGAGATATAAAATTTCACAAAAAATCAACACCATAATTTCAGAGAGGTTATCATAATGTGGTCTTAGGAAGCTATGCACCATTTATATAACAAAGTACAACGTCTCTCGCATTGTCACTAAGTCCTCACTGGAGGTATGAGCTACCCTTTTTCCCATGAGTGCTAAAACTTTTGGAACCCCATGTTACTTTATTCTGACATTCCCCTCTTCTGGCGCAGGGTCCAACCCATGCGACAATCCAGCAAAAAGTTTGTACAAAAATGTTCTAGTAACCAAGATCACATTACATAGAACCAAAGAAATGAATTCTGACATAACTATGTGTCACTATGAATTTAAGAAAAGCAACATAAAGAAAATCCATATGCATCCAGATGCAATTCAGTTCCATCAACAACTAAACACAAACTTTAGTTATTCACGTCATCAATGTCTCACTTAGAAATTAGTCACATATCATCCTAATTTGTCTTGTACAAAGATGAGTATTAGATTAATGGACATCCAATGTAATTTGGATGAATAAACCCTACAAATTGAATCAAATAAATAATTCCCACCAAGTATAAAGGCATGACTCTGATTCTTTATCAAAAATATATTCCTTACTTTTGCATATCTTGAACTGTCAGCTAGCTTAATGGCACCAGGGAAACTTTCAATCTAATAAATCACCAATGATTCTGCATGCAAAACTAATTCTTCAAACTAGTTTAAACTATTTCATTAACCTTTTAGTAATAAAACACATAAATCTAAAAGTCATGCTACATCCTTAATTATTATACAAAAAAAAAACATGTTTTTAAGGCAACAATCACTACAAGCATTTTGACTCTATTGTCTCTTAAACAGTGTTAAAACTCAGGAAGGGAGGTGCTGAGCGTTACCATGACAACAAAGGCATGAACCAACCTAGTAGGTGGGCGGAGTCAGGCAGAACTAACCTCTGATTGACAGCCTATGGGCGGACCCACAGTTTCTTCATCCCATCCCACATTAGTGTAACTTAAACTGCAAAGCTATTAACATGCACCTACCTCAGAAACAAGCTGCTTCTTAACTCTCCTGAAAACTCAAAGTTTTAATCAATCTGGGATTTAGAAACAATATTCTAAACATGGATTATTGTTTCATGCAACATATAAACAAAGGTTTATATGTTGCATGAAAGTTTTAACTCTTTAACCCCTTAATTGATGCACTCTGTGCTTTTTAATATTCTTCTTATGTTTTTTTTATTTATTTTTCCATCAACTGTTTTACTTGAAACTTTTTAAACTATTTAACTTATTCACACTCAAACTTCCACGCTGTGAAAAACCAAACTTATCTTCCAAATTAAAGCACATTTAACACAATCATCCCCACTTTTTCCTTTCATTATTTTATAAATCAGAGTCTGAAGAAGGAGACACCCCTGATGCCTCAAGGTTCCGGAACCATTTTTTTTTACCTGTTCAGCGGCACGTCTGCCCACTGGCTTTTCTCCTTTATGAGGTGTAGAAAATTGCTAAAAACCACCCGCAAAACCCTGTGTTTTGCTTTATCTTATTGTTACCAATAAGAACCTCCCTGCAATTCCTTTTGCAGGGTAACCGGGCCCTCAGCTGATGTCCTCCCTCTCGCAACTCTGGAACCTAATTAATTAGTTAGGAGATGATGGTTAATGTGTAATAAAAATAATAATATACATTATATCATACAGAGCAACTTCTCACCCAGATATATTTGAAGACAAATTGTTCGGATCTAATTAGCCAGAAGCCGCAGGCGGACATGAGGACTCCCCTCCGTAAAATGGAGGTGGACTGAGGACAACGTCTCCAGGCTGGCCAGGCGTCCGTGTCCCCTCCTGCGGTCTCCTCTGGCACGTTAGATCCTGTTCGTGACGCTAAAATTGTTGTGGAATTTTCTTATCAAAGTGGGTAGAAGTTGACTCATAACAAGAGAAAATCCGGACTTTGTCTTATAAGTTTTATTCAAAGGCATTCAGCGTTTGAAGACCCTGACACTGAGGTTAGTCAGTGAAACAGAGCCCCGATCAACATTTACACACAGTATTTATACCAGAACATGACAGTGTTATCTCAACTGCAAAGAGTTTTAGAAATATGGCCCCTAGACCCTCCCCGGGTCAGAGTTAACAAAGTTATTTATGAGGGCACCCATCTACCTTCCCTTGAAATATACACTTCAGGAAGTGTTAACCATAAAACTCTCCAGGATTTGAATTTAGAGTCCATCTGCTCTAAATAACAGAACACTAATAAAACACAGAGGTCAGAGGAGAGAGGTGAAGGGAATATCAGAGCACTTTAAAAATAATTTTCCATTACAGCTTCAACAATCAGCGTCAAGTCCGAATTTATCCCAGGCCAATCATCCTTCAAGGCTCCACTTTAAAAGATCTTTATCTTTAAAAGATCTTTATCCATGGAACCCTCCTTTCTTCAGCTAAACATTGACCCTCCTCCACCCTCTCTATCATTTGGCTTCCAAAGTCCTTCCAAATCTCCTCAGGCCTCCACTCCACCACCAGCATCGGATCCCAGGTGGGAAGACATCTCTAAGTCTAACCCTAAGATGTTCATTCAAGCGCATGTCATTCTCAGCATTCATGTCTTCCACTGGGGTCCGAGCACCAAAGAAATAAACATTCATTAATAAACTTTTCTAATTGCATCCCTGTCTTCTCTTTGTGAGTCTTCACAGGTGGAAATGCTTATTTGTACATTTTAGATTTTTAGTTTATTATTATCAATTTAGAAGATAAGAAGATAAGATTTAGATTCTTCAACAAAACTGCTCTTGATTACTTGGTAAACAATGCAAAATAATCCACTAATTGTATAAATAATCTGGCTTTGAGTGAATGGTGCACACGCCATTTAAGCCACAGGTGTTGTCTGATTGAGGGTACAGCACAAGCAGGCTTGTCTGGACATGTCCAAGCTTTGAAAGGACATGTCCCTAAGTGTGCGATTTTTGAACCAGAAACCAAATGAACAACTACACGATTTGATAGCAAAACAATCTGCTTTAGTGCAAGGAGCTAACATTATAGCACATGAAACAATCTCCACTATGAATAAAATGGAGAACAGTAACCCCTCATTCACACAGACTCTGTCATAAATGCATTTTACTGTCCGTTGCAAGTAGAAACCATGCTAATCAATGTGGTAATTCATACTAGCTCCCTGGTGCCCTCCTCGCTTGTCCATCAGGAGATAGGGATCGAGTCTGTTTTTGACACATGCATGAATTTCAACGGGGGTAAAAGTCACGGATGACAGCGCTGTTGTCGGATGCATGAACGGATCCTTAACTCAAAAACGCATCCAGTGTGAATTGCCACACGGCACAATTTGCGACGGTTGATGGAGCAGACACGGAATGTAGTCAGTGTAAAAGAGGGGTGAGCAGTGAAGTGAGACCAGTACTGGTGTGATTTGTTTATGCATTCTCACTCCTTTTCAAGTCGAAAAGCTGGTATCAGCTGCAAAGGACAAGAGGACAACTCATCTATACCTAAATACAAGACTACAAGTTACTGGTTTTCCTGCCAGAGACCCAAATGTTTTTATGTGAGAAAAGCCTTAGAAACACTTTCACTGATGAGATGGAGAAGGAAGAGTCAAGCAGCAGCAAAAACAGTGTGGCTTCATAAAATCTTTGAAGTCTTAAGAATTGAAGATCAATAAGGAGCATCTGCTAGCTCTCACTGAGGAGTTGAGCTAAAGGCTACTTAAAGAAAGATCATCTCCAAATAGGATGTCTGTCATCTTAAAACAACTCCAGTCTCAAACATTTCATAGCAACTCAATTAAATGCTACTTTTCTCACTTCTACAATTCTGCCTGTTATGCTGGTTTCATAAAAAAGACACAAAAAACATTTTAGGAAAAACTAAGAATTCATGCTTGCTTCAAAACAATGAGGGTCCTAATGTAAATAAAACAAGCAAAATTAAAATAGCCCTTTACCTAAGCCCTACAAAAAGCTACAATGCCACCTTTAGCCTCATTTGCAGTTACAGTTTCTTGTCTGTCATAGTTATCAGTACCTTACACGCAAAGAAATGTGAACGTGGTAGAAGCCTCCTCTAAGTTTACTTAACCAAATGTTGTTTACCACCCTGACCAGCAGTCCTTTCAGTCAACTCTGTCAATGCAAAAGTGCAACTCAAGAACTACCTTCTTTATTTTAACAAAATATGATCCTCAAATATAGATGCAGGGAGTCGAGATTAAACCACTCACCTTTATGTCCTGGAATCATGATAATAGCTCACATTTGTTTCATTAGATGAAAAATGCTGACAGCTTCGTGAAGCACTTCACTTTGATGAGAAATACATTGCGGTATTAATTTAGGTAAATCTCTGAGTTACTTCTGCAGCACTACAAAGTTTGCTTTACAACATGTTCAAAATAATCAACATTATAATGGACAACGGACCAACATGGTCATTAGTGCGAATGGTCATGCATAGACATATATGCAAATGCATCTGTTGTAAAGGTGGTTACAGAATACAATTTGCATAGTTTGGTGTGAAATCTCTAGTTGTTTTGAACTGATAGAAATCCAGACCAGATCTAATCAGTTTTTGCAGAATCAGCTGATTTGAAATGCTACATCAAGAGTAGATACATTGTTTAAATAAAATTGTATTATATAACACACAAATACACACACATACATACATATACAGCAGCTAAAACAAGTATTGAACACGTCAGCATTTTTCCTCAGCATTAGTGGCCTTTATTGACAGTTTCATTGACATGAAATGGGCTGAGAGAGAAGGGGGAAGACATGCAGCAAAGGTCTTAAGGTCAGGTACCCAGGATGGCTGTGTCGATGACTATAGTCTCGGTATAGGGGGTGCCCGCTACACCACGCAATGCCTCTTTCACAGTTTATTTTTAATTCCCACTAGATGTCGGCAACAACCCAGGCAGGGGTGAAAGTAGTTTTAAATTCTTGCAGGTATTTAGGGGCGGAGCTAGAAAGGGGACTGGGGAGGCAATGTGGGCATATATGCATGCACATATATATATATATATATATATATATAAAATGTGTGTGTGTGTGTGTGTGTTAATTGTTACTCTCATCTGTGGCCTCCTTTACTGTAAGCTGTTTGTATAAGGCAGAAATTAGAATCACTTGACAATGTAGAATATATATATATATTTCAATTGTTAAAGAACTGTATGAAACAATGATAAACCATTTTCTGATGCATAACTTTTCATCTTCAGTTTCCGTCTTTTCTTCTGAACAAAGCAGTTAATGTTCTATGCTATGAAGTCAAGTTTTGATTTCATTAAAATTAAAAATTTGACAGTTCGGTTGTTTTCGCGGTTTTTATTTAAAAGTCTGTAGATGGTAAGTTATTTATTGTTCGTCCTGTCTTAATGCAACTGGCTTTTTATGTCTGTGCACCACCTATGTAAAATCTCCCAGTTGAACGCACCAATCTCCTTGGCAAGCGCCCTGTTTTGGAGGTAAGGGGGCATGCGCTCTCGTGTAGTGTATGTGAAATCTCTGGTCATAAGTGGTGTTTTCAAGCTGTACTTTTTTGAGCTAACCCTAATTCAAAATTGTTCACTCAGTTCTTGTTTTTAAAAACCATTGAAATCCTATCTCGCATCAATATCCCACTCTGGGGAAAGAATGATTCAAATAAATCCCTGAAAGCCCAAAATTAACATAATATTCATGTTGATATTGAGTGTATGTAATCTTCTGTCTGGGACTCGCTCCACCTGATATATTCAGATCATTAAACATTACAGAGTATTGAGCTCACGAGAATGAGACAAAATCTTACCAATATTTTTAAGAAATATTATCATTAATAAACTCATGTCAGTTGGTGCCTTCAACACACAGTGACAGGACAGATTATTGGACTCCAGCCTTAGATTGAGTTATCAGATTATTGATGCTTCCTAACAGAACAGGTCTGAAAAGAAATGCTGGGCATTGTGTTTGTAAGGGACTGCCGCTGAACAGACACAGCCGGTATACCTCGTTTAATAGGAAGGAATCGGGACTAAATTATTCTACACTAAATGGACCCGGGAAGCATCAACTATCGGAAAAAAGAAATAATATATTGATTAAATGAATTGACACATATAAAATGTATAAAATCTGAATGAAAATTAAGAAAGCATATAAAAATATGAATACAACCAAAACAAGACTTACATAAAAAGATTGCAATAAAATCTTACTCCTTCACAAAATAACTTAGAAGGACAAAGGGGGAGTTTAAAAACCTATGCAAAAACAATGGTTTTCAAATACTGTTTCAAATACTGATAGAGCAGGATTCATCATGGACACAACATATCTTAATGCTGATTTGTGTTAAAAGCTTTTCTTTCTGCATGGCATTTCTATGTTCTCCCTGTGCATGTGGATTTTCAGGGGTACTCTGGTTACTCTCACATTTAAAAATAATTATTTACAATTGACGCTAGCTTAATATAAAAGTTCAACTATTTCTGCTGAGGGCTAAGACCTCAATCCTACAGGATTCTATGAAAGCTCCTGCTGCTTAGAAATCTTGTGAGGTTTTAATAAGGCAAGGTCTCTTATACATAATGTCTTTACATCACTACTACTCAGTAATTTCCCTTTAAAATAACAGAACCCTGTTTTTTTCCACTGTTGCTGTTTTTAAAATGTGACCTACTCTATAAACCTAATCATTGAGTTGGTTGGTATGGATGCGAGTTTGTTCTTTATATTTATCAACCAAGAGCAAGTGCATATATTTTTCTCCTCTCATGAATAACTTCTCTGCTCAGAAAAGTCACACAACATAAGTGTTTGTTTTGTGGGTTTACAATTATGGAAATGAATTTTTTTCTCCTGCTCGGCCTCTAAATTAACGGTTCTTAAGTCAAGATGAAAAAATCCACACAACAAATGACACTCAATAAAAAGTGCATCAGTGCCAGAGAAGCTGTGACAGACATATCTTTGAGAAGCAAATCCATGAAAACAGCTTTGATAGCTACAATTTGGAGTGCCAAAAATGCACATTTTGCAGCTTGCTGTCATCAAAAAGCTTGGCGTTCAGGAAGAGCAAGTGCTTCTTTCTGTCAACAATTTTCTCTGCGCAGTCAATGGCAGACATAATTTCTGCATTTTCCGCAGATAGTTCTGGCTGAACATCTCAGTTGTTGCAACATTTAGCCCTGACATGGATCACAATGATTTAGAGCACGGCAGACCTCTGCATGTATAAACAGCCAAGTTAAAGCTTTAAATTGTGCTCATTTAGCTTCATGTTCATGGTCTTGTGTTTCACTGTGTATGAAAAGGGAACATTGCACTCAAATCCCATTTGTTAAAAGATGCAAATATGGAAATGTGACGGAAATATGTTTAGATGTTGTTCATGTTTAAATTTACATGCAAGATAATTCAGGTGAATCACAACACAAAATGAGAAGATATTGAATAGTTTTGCTCTTCAGCAGTCTTAATGGCAACCTGATGCTAACTTACTATATGTAATTCTGTCAACATTTATATTTAAAACCTTAGTGAACTGATCAATTAGTAATCTATCTATCCTTTCATTCAACCATCCGTGTTAAATGTTTATACCACAAGTTGAAAATTCAAAATAAAATCTATTTTAAGTATACTTTCAATCCATCTAATGTTTCCTAATTTTCTGTTAAAACTGCATAAAAAAGTAGTTTTAGTTCTGTAGGTAGTCAAATTAAAAAAAGTCCTGTACAATTCTGTTTTTAAGGGATAGAAATAGAATAGTGTGACTTTTTGAAGAGCAGGTTAATAAAGTAATGAAAGAAAGTAGACGTGCACCAAAAAATTTACTTTTTCTCTTCTGCTCTCGGTGGGGTCAGACGCTTTTCTACTCTCTCCTTGATCCCCCCCCCCATTTTTTGCCCTGTTTCGGCTTTTTGTCTATGTTTTTCTTAGAGGCTCTGTTCGCATATCCTCCTAATTTTCATTATGGATTTGGTCAGCTGGTCTCTCAACGCAATCGATCAAATTTTCTCGACGGGAAGACAGGGTGAAGGGGAACCCTCTTGTCCAGAAGGGACGTTCTTCTCCGGATACGCAATGGATTCCTGGCAGCAGTGGAAGATTGTATGCCTGACAACAATGTCAGTCGAGGACGTGGACAATTTGTACATAATTGGATTTCTGATAACATGATTTCTGCTTTTTGGAGTTGGCGGTTACCTGGCTTATCGAAAGATTTGTAAAACATCGGCAGCTGTTCAAAGCACTCCAAAGCGGCCTGGATGTTTAAAGGGATCTTTAGAGCTCTCGGCACTCAGACTGATATGTTAAGAGAGCAGAATCGCAAGCTGGACGCGATCCTTGAGACGAATCGCAGGCTGGCTGCGTTTCCCGGACTAAAAGGTGATATGATTTAATCTTGGAGAAAGTTTTTTGCTCAAGATCTACTGAAAGTACCAGAAATTTGGCTATTTGGATTTGAAATTGAGAATGCCAGCAAGACTTTGAAGCCAGGCGGAAAATCACGGCCAGCCTGAACCAAAACATTTATTGTTTGTCTAATTCAGGCGCCTTCACAGGCTTCTTATCAAAACATTTCTCCTGGATGTTCTATAAATACGACTGTATTGTCATTTGATAAAACTTCCATCTCTTTTTCAAGGACAATGGCACTTTCGTCAATGTTGACACTAATTCTTTGCACACATGATCATACTTAAATGTTGGCACCCTCACGAGTCCACCATGCCCCTGCAAAATCTTTGCTTATGTGTGTTGCTTTCCCATGCTCCTTATTTTTTACCTAAATGTGGATTTCATTTATTCATTTCCTCTCCTTTTCATAGATTTTTAGATTTACCAGTGAAGGGAA
Organism: Girardinichthys multiradiatus; assembly: GCF_021462225.1. NCBI lineage: Eukaryota > Metazoa > Chordata > Actinopteri > Cyprinodontiformes > Goodeidae > Girardinichthys > Girardinichthys multiradiatus. The sequence continues at coordinate 15,432,560 of NC_061795.1, forward strand.
AATAATACTAGTTTCTTAAAAATTTTAACAAAAGCTGTTTTTACACCAGTGACTCAGCTTCTTTAGTCAGAACACAGTGATTGCTTAGTTAAATGTCAATGGATGCAAATGACTACAACTGCATTATATCAGCGAACCTAAGGATTATTCTCTCTTAGCACAAGATGCTTTCCCCTACATAGAGGACTTAATTATATAATAACCTCTTTAGAAAGATTGGTTTAGAACCAGCTCATACAAGTAAAACCCAAAGGATTATTAATGTGATCTGTATCATTGTAATGTTGGCCAGAGATTTTTAGATTTCTTAGAAGGATTGTAGTATCATTTGATTTGTTTTCTGTGTTTATTTTCTTTGTGATTGTATTGTAATTGTATGAACAGCGCTTTGAGTGTCTCGTTACTGAAAGCGCTATATAAATAAACTTACCTTACCTAGTGTCTGTCTTTTTCTTTTGAGTTGCATTCATGACTGAACCATGTCCCAGTTGTTTCTTTCCAGTTCAATCTGATGACACTTGAAATTCAGCATATTCAGGCATTTTATGTGTTTATTCATTAATACCAAGGCCTTATAATGCTTGATATTGCTCTTTGGTAAGATATTTCCTACTGGAAATCTTTTACAATATTGTTTTGTTGTGTGCAATGAATGTGAACGTTTATTGTAGATAAATAAAAATGTGTTTTTTGGAAGAAGATTTGTTCTTTAGATTAGCTGAAAAAATAGTCAGTAGATAAAACTGGATAACAAATGTCATTATTGGTGGTTCTACTGTTTAAAATCGCCAATGCTAACCGCTGTATTCCTTCATTATAGAAGATGCCGTGACAAAATGATCATTTTGTCATCTTTTACTTTTGTTTATCCCAGATTTGTTGATGCTAGTGGCCATTATTTCACAGACAGAGGCTGAATGACCCAGAGAAAATGAGTTAAACTTGGGAGATCTGCATCATGCACTAAAACCCTTTGAATACAGTGCCCCTGCCCGACCACTGACCCATAATATCAATTATGGCTAAAACAGTTTTACTACAATATAAATAATAGCTGCATATGGCAGGAGGGCTAGAAAAAAAATTTATTTGAATACTGTTCCAACATATTCAAATAGTTTGTGCACAGAAATTGCAATCCTGCACAATCCTCTGGAACTGTTTATTGTCACAAGGCTTCCAGGTCCCACAGAACACACTGACAGAAAAATATATCTTTTGAAACCACAAAGTAAAATTTATTTATGCACTGTACATTGTGTATGTGCAGCAAATAACACTAAATAAAGGGTTAATTGTTACGTTCAAGGGTTGTGGAAAGACCAAGGTGCAGAGGGAGGCACTGGAGACCAGACGACTGTAGGTAAGTCCGCAGTTTTAATCAATCTTGGTCCCAGAATGTTTGTCTGATATCGACAAAAAACCACGGCGGATTCAGACTTGTAGATAAGACGAACCCGGGCCGAACAAAGACACAATGGACTTTAAATACAGACTAGGATAACAAGGGTAACCAATGAACAGGGGGAACAAACAATCAGGGAAAACAGAACAGGTGTGATAATTAAACAGAGGCCAACCAGAGAATGAACAGAAACACAAGCACCAACATGGACGGCATGACATTAATATATAAAATAAAATCTCTGTGAGTCAACTCTCGCCACTGAGGGAGCCTCGGTGTGTCTTAATACACTTACTCATCTGGAACAGCACTTTGTTGTTTCGTGGAAGGTCCTCCAAATATTGACCATATGCTGGTTTTGTCATGCTCCTATAGCAGATTCATTTATTATGCTTAAAATCAATAAAGTGTAATAAACAAACTCTTTGTTCTCCACTTGTCAGGTGCACCCTAATGTGTCCTTATGACTAAAACCAATATTTTTTGCAATGATAAATGTGTGTCAGAGAATTGCTGTTCCACTAGATCAGAACATATCTTGTCTTATGAGGATAAAAGTGTTAGCCAAACAATGCGTTCTATGCACCTCTTTTCATATCTCACGAGTTCCCCGTTGTAGTAATGATGATATTTTTTACCCAGTGATATTGTTTTGTCTCATTTTAGGTACGACTGAAGAAGTGAGACATTCTTAATATATGCTTAGACCTGAGACACAGTCATCTGAATGCTGACTGGGCAATACAATGAATGATCCACTTAATAAAATAAAGTCTAATCAAATCATATTTTAATTGTGGTCATGGTTCCAAATACAAGTAAAGGTCAGAAAATTTGAATCTAGAGGCACACCTCAAAAAATATAAATATTGTTAAAATGTTCCATATTTTTTTCACTAATTTCAGAAAGTATATTGCATAAATTATATAGATTCATTACACATAGAGTGAAATATTTCAAGCCTTTATTTCTTGTAATTTTGATGATTCTGACTTGCAGATAATGAAAACTATTATGATTCTGGCACGTCTGCTCTACCCTGTCTCCCTGGCTGCAATCAGCAGATTAGATGCACCTGGTGGCTGCTGCAGTGTAGTGCAATCTGTGGCATGCCATACACTAGTGTCTGCCCTGATATATACCGAATCTGACAAGCAGATGGTGCCAGATTTTTGAAAGCCATCGTGTAAGTAGATATCCAGCGTTCCTTCCTGTCTGATCATTGTTCTTGACCTTGCCTTGCCTTTTGGATTTATGCCTCTTCCTGCTCCCTGTCGGACTATTTGAATCTTGGTTGTCGACCTTGTTTCCTGCATCTGGTTTATGCCTCTGCCTGCCCCTTGCATGATGCCTCTTTTTCCGATCGTTGAACCTGTTTCTGTCCTTGGATTATTGAGCCAGCCTGGCCCTCGGATTATTCAGCCTGGAGTCACTTCTTACCTGTGCTGTGGAGATCACCGCCTGCCGCCCACTGAGGTTTCCCCTCTGGGTTTCAAGTTCCACTCAAGACAAAAGCACTGATTCCTGGAAGCTGTGAGGAGTGTTACCTGTGTGACGTTTTCCTGTGGCTGAATAAACCTTTTAAACTTTCAGTACTGTGTCTGGCTGAATCTTGGGTCTGCCTTTTTCTGATTCATAGCAGAAGAATCTGGCTAAAAATTGACCCATCGCCAGCACAACAGTGGCATACCCACATTGATGAGGCCCTTTCCTGGTTGGGTTCCGGCATGGAGGAAATAATTTCCACATTACGTTCTGGCAATCTTGTCTCCGAGCCGCCACCGTCACAAAAGGAGCCACGCCTATCTCCGCCTGAGATGTTCAGGGGATGATTCAGTCAAGAACGGCCAACCGGAGACGGACCCCTGCCCCTAAGTACCAGGTGGGGCAGAAAGTTTGGCTCTCCGCCAAGGACCTACCATTAAGGGTAGAATCCCAGAAGTTGGCACCCCGATTTGTTAGACCTTTCCCAATTTCCAAGATCTTCAACCCTGTCGCTGTACGGCTGAGATTACCCAACTCTATGAGGATTCACCCCACGTTCCATGTTTCTTAGGTCAAGCGCTTCGTGGAGCCCCGACAATGGCAGACTGTGACCAAACATCATAAAATAATGTAAAATTTTGTCATCTCAGGTAAGTGGCCATATCTTCGGCTGTTTGTGTTGCTCTACTGCCCTTAGGGGTGTTTGGCTCTGCCATTTAGTCTCTATCTGTTACTGGGTGCTCATCGTCATTAGTAGTATCAGTATTAAGCTGTGGCTTCATAAACAGCTTTTTCTTTTGGTTTTAAATGACAGGAGGAGCTTGCAGTCAGAGTATTGCTGTCAAAGCTGAATGATTTTCTGCCCAACATGTCAGGCAGCCATAATTTGTCAACATAATCAATGAAGTAGACCATAAAAATCTACCTTAGTCAATATTTTTAGTCAACACATACCTTTTAAAAAATTCTTCTGTTTTATTTCTTACAATTCTAAAGGAAAATTAGAAAAGTTTTCTTCTAAATCACTGTGTGTGCAGTGCCTCTTCCCCAGAATCTACAGCAATAGGTGTTTGTACATGCCATTAATTCAGTCAGGAGTTTGGCTCCCTTGATTGACTGGCTGTGTCTGCACTACTGGTTCAAAAAAAAACATAGCAACTACAACATCTAAGAAATCCCAATTGAACTTGGTTCTAAACGTTTTTTAAGGCCAAAGTGCTCTAAATTATAGAAGCCCTTCAAATTAGGTGATGATAAAAGTAGGATTGGACAGGTAACTATATATATAAATAAATCCATTATTTTTTAGAGTGGGCTGAGTCCAGTTTATCAGTATTCCACATGCGTTTCTGAATATTAGTCACAGATAATCGGCCTACGCAGGAACTGTTCACAGGTAAGAAACATGCTCATTAGCTCAGCTTCAAACCATATACTGAAAACATAAACTTGAACGATAAACTAACTGATTTTACCTGTATGCCCAAAGGACTTTGGTTACATTAGAAATTAGTTGTAAAGTAAGACAAAAATGCAGAATTTGTGTTAGTATGTTTATATTTTTTAAACCTTTCTTGCTTATAATATTTTACTGGAAAGAAGGGAACACTAAAAATCCACAGCTTTCTAAAACTGATTTTTTTGTTCCTGTAGGCTGCTTGGATGCCTTCAGCCTGCCGTGGTCAGCAGAAATATATACAGGTCCTTCTCAAAATATTAGCATAATGTGATAAAGTTCATTATTTTCCATAATGTCGTGATGAAAATTTAACATTCATATATTTTACATTCATTGCACACTAACTGAAATATTTCAGGTCTTTTATTGTCTTAATACGGATGATTGTGGCATACAGCTCATGAAAACCCAAAATTCCTATCTCACAAAATTAGCATATTTCATCCGACCAATAAAAGAAAAGTGTTTTTAATACAAAAAACGTCAACCTTCAAATAATCATGTACAGTTATGCACTCAATACTTGGTCGGGAATCCTTTGGCACAAATGACTGCTTCAATGCGGCGTGGCATGGAGGCAATCAGCCTGTGGCACTGCTGAGGTCTTATGGAGGCCCAGGATGCTTCGATAGCGGCCTTTAGCTCATCCAGAGTGTTGGGTCTTGAGTCTCTCAACGTTCTCTTCACAATATCCCACAGATTCTCTATGGGGTTCAGGTCAGGAGAGTTGGCAGGCCAATTGAGCACAGTGATACCATGGTCAGTAAACCATTTACCAGTGCTTTTGGCACTGTGAGCAGGTGCCAGGTTGTGCTGAAAAATGAAATCTTCATCTCCATAAAGCTTTTCAGCAGATGGAAGCATGAAGTGCTCCAAAATCTCCTGATAGCTAGCTGCATTGACCCTGCCCTTGATAAAACACAGTGGACCAACACCAGCAGCTGACACGGCACCCCAGACCATCACTGACTGTGAGTACTTGACACTGGACTTCTGGCATTTTGGCATTTCCTTCTCCCCAGTCTTCCTCCAGACTCTGGCACCTTGATTTCCGAATGACATGCAGAATTTGCTTTCATCTGAAAAAAGTACTTTGGACCACTGAGCAACAGTTCAGTGCCGCTTCTCTGTAGCCCAGGTCAGGCGCTTCTGCCGCTGTTTCTGGTTCAAAAGTGGCTTGACCTGGGTAATGCGGCACCTGTAGCCCATTTCCTGCACACGCCTGTGCACGGTGGCTCTGGATGTTTCTACTCCAGACTCAGTCTACTGCTTCCGCAGGTCCCCCAAGGTCTGGAATCGGCCCTTCTCCACAATCTTCCTCAGGGTCCGGTCACCTCTTCTCGTTGTGCAGCGTTTTCTGCCACACTTTTTCCTTCCCACAGACTTCCCACTGAGGTGCCTTGATACAGCACTCTGGGAACAGCCTATTCGTTCAGAAATTTCTTTCTGTGTCTTACCCTCTTGCTTGAGGGTGTCAATAGTGGCCTTCTGGACAGCAGTCAGGTCGGCAGTCTTACCCATGATTGGGGTTTTGAGTGATGAACCAGGCTGGGAGTTTTAAAGGCCTCAGGAATTTTTTGCAGGTGTTTAGAGTTAACTCGTTGATTCAGATGATTAGGTTCATAGCTCGTTTAGAGACCCTTTTAATGATATGCTAATTTTGTGAGATAGGAATTGTGGGTTTTCATGAGCTGTATGCCAAAATCATCCGTATTAAGACAATAAAAGACCTGAAATATTTCAGTTAGTGTGCAATTAATCTAAAATATATGAATGTTAAATTTTCATCATTACATTATGGAAAATAATTAACTTTATCACAATATGTTAATATTTTGAGAAGGACCTGTATTCCAGGTTCTGGTGACATGAAGCAGGAATACATGCTGGTGTGTGAGCTTACAATGATTCAGCGATGCTCCCAGTCTCTGTTGCTATGAATCTTCTCAGCCTTGTTCCTTACAGCTGGCTGAGGTGGCGGGATAATGATTTTATGCAAGTGAACTAATGTAAGCATGATAGTAATAAAACATAGCATTTGGAAACAGCTGTACTTTTATAGTTAGAAAAGTATTGACACAAGTTTTTTCAAATCCATCTTGTAATTATTTAGTGAAATGCCAGGCAGCTTTAGAGTAAGTCCCATTTTAGAAATATAATCATTCTTCAAACATAACAGTTTTACATTAAGTTGCAACTGCAAACATCTTGCACTGCAAAATCCTGTGTGAATTTAACTGAAATTCTCCTGCCTTTATGTATATACTGTATATTAAATTTCAATTCAGTTTTATTTATATAGCGCCAATTCACAACACATGTTGTCTCAAGGCACTTCACAAAGTCAATTCAATCAAATCATGCAGATTTCAAGTCAGGTACATACATTCCAATTAATTCTAACCATCAAACAGTGCAGACACATTCAGTTATTTATTCAAATTGGATACAAAAGTTTTTTTATCTAAGGAAACCCAGCAGATTGCATAAAGTCAGTGACTTGTAGCAGTCACTCCTCCTGGATTAGCATGTAGCAACAGTGGACAGTCACGGGTGTTGACTTTGCAGCAATCCCTCATACTGAGCATTCATTTAGCGACAGTGGAGAGGAAAATTCCCTTTAAACAGGAAGAAACCTCCAGCTGAACCGGAACCAGTGTGAGCGGCCATCTGCCACAGCCTACTGGGGGTTTGAGAAAACAGAGAAGAGACCGAAAAAGAACACAAAGCTCTGATCCAGGAGGAAGGAAAAGTAAAATGTTAATGGATGTAGCTCCTTTAGTGCCTTCATCTATGAAAGAAAAACAGATAAACTCTGAGCCAGTTTTCAAGTTTAGAGTGTGAAAGAAAGCACATACAGTTAGTCACAGTAAAAGCTCAGTCAGTAGCTATGTCTAGGAGAAAAATAGGGTTAAACACTGAAAGACAGGGCCCAGTGTATGATCGGTAGAAGGTGAGCATTAAGTTGTTGGCAGCAGCAGCCTGGACGATGCCCCCCTCCAGGAAGGTGTCACAGGTAGACGCAGAGTCAGGCCAGGTATAGCTTCAAGGAAGAGAAAAGAGAGAGAACATAAAGTTAAAAGCTGAAATAATAGCAAATAATGTAAAATTGGAGAGTAGTGTGAGAATGTAGCAGAGAGTGAAAGTGGTCATTATGTCCTCCAGCAGCCTAAGCCTATAGCAGTATAACTACAGAGATAGCTCAGGATAACCTAAGCCACCCTTAACTTTAAGCTTTATCAAAAAAGGAAAGTTTTAAGCCTAGCCTTAAAAGTAGGCAGGGTGTCTGCCTCACGAACTAAAACTGGGAGCTGGTTCCACTGGAGAGGAGCCTGATAACTAAAAGATCTGCCTCCCATTTTACTTCTAGAGACTCTGAGAACCACCAGTAAACCTGCAGTCTGAGAATGAAGTGCTCTGTTAGGAACATATGGAACAATCAGATCTCAGATGTATGATGGAGCTAGATCATTAAGGGCTTTATATGTGAGGAGGAGAATTTTAAATTATATTCTGGATTTAACAGGGAGCCAGTGAAGTGAAGCTAAAATAGGAGAAATATGATCTCTCTTTTTAATTATCATCAGAACTCATGCTGCCGCGCTTTGAATCAGCTAAAGGCTTTTAACTGCATTTTGTGGACATCCTGATAGTAACAAATTACAATAGTCCAGCCTCGAAGTAACAAATGTATGGATTCGTTTTTCAGCTTCTCCTGGATAGCATATTTCTAATTTTGGCAATGTTCCAGAGGGAGAGAAGGAAATCCTAGAAACCTGTTTAATATGGGATTTAAATGACATGTCCTGTTCAAAATTAACACAAAGGTTTTTTTAATTTATTACCGGAGATCAATTTATTGCCATCCAGGTTAAGTGACTGACTAAGCAGTTTCTTTTTCAAAGACTCCGGTACAAAGACAACAGCTTGTCTTGTTTGAATTTAGAAGCAGAACATTTTAAGTCATCCAAGTTTTTATGTCTTCAAGACATGCTTGTAGCCTATCTAACTGGTAGGGGTCATCAGGATTTATGGATGAGTAAAGCTGAGTATCATCAGCATAACAGTGAAAATGTATCCCATACTACCTGATAATTTTACCTATTGGAAGCATATATATAGTAAAGAGAATTGGCACAAGCACTGAACCATGTGGTACTCCACAATTAACCCTGGAGTTTGAAGATGATTTATCATTTACATGAACAAACTGGAATCTGTCAGACAAATAAAATTTAAACCAGCCTAGTAGTGTTCCCCTGATCCCTACAGCATGTTCTAGCCTTTCTAAGAGAATATTGTGATTGACTGTATCAAATGCAGCACTGAGATCTAAGAGGACAAGTACAGATACAAGTCCATTATCTGTGGCCATAAGAATATCATTGGTGACTTTCAGCAGAGCTGTTTCAGTGCTATGATGAGCTCTGAAACCTGACTTAAACTCTTCAAATCATTGAATCAGATCATTGCTGCATAATTCAATTCAATTCAGTTTATTTATATAGCACCAATTCACAACACATGTTGTCTCAAGGCACTTCACAACAGTCAGGTACATACATTCCAATTAATCCTAACCATTGAACAGTGCAGTCGGAGTTAGCTTTTTATTCAAATTGTTAAAAAGTTTTTCTATCTAAGGAAACCCAGCAGATTGCATCCAGTCAGTGACTTGCAGCATTCCCTCCTCCCGGATGAGCATGTAGAGACAGTGGACAGTAACTGGCGTTGACTTTGCAGCAATCCCTCATACTGAGCATGCATGTAGTGACAGCGGAGAGGAAAAACTCCCTTTTAACAGGAAGAAACCTCCAGCAGAACCAGGCTCAGTGTGAGTGGCCATCTGCCACGACCGACAGGGGGTTTGAGAGAACAGAGCAGAGACACAAAAAGAACACAGAACCACTGATCAAGGAGTACTTTCTATGGGAAGGAAAATTAAATGTTGATGGATGTAGCTCCTTTAGTCGTTTCACCTAGAAAGAAAGAACAGATAAACTCTGAGCCAGTTTTTAAGGTTAGAGTCTGAAAGAGAGCACATAGAGTTTGTTACAGTTAAGCTCAATCAATCGCTATGTCTAGGAGAGAGAAAGGGTTAAACACTAAAAGACAGGGCTATGTGGATCATCGGTAGAGGGTGAGCATTAAGTTGTTGCCAGCAGAAGCTCGGACGCTTCCCCTCTCCAGAAAGGTGTCACAGGTAGACATAAAGCCAGGCCATGTGTAGCTTCTAGGAAGAGAATAGAGAGAACAAGGTTAAAAGCTGAAATAACAGCAAATAATGCAAATTTGGAGAGTAGTGTGAGAATGTAGCGAAGAGGGTGAAAGTGGTCGTTATGTCCTCCAGCAGCCGAAGCCTATAGCAGCATAACTACACAGATAGTTTCAGTTCAGATTATTTTGTTAAACGGTGCTTATTTACAACAATGTCGTCTCAAGGAACCCCACAAAGGGTCCCACTGATGGTCATTGTTATACTAAAAACCACAAGGATTGGGATACCTCTCTCTGTCAGACTGATTATAACCATAAATGCTCATACACTTGATTAGCAACTATTTTCTGAAGAATTTTAGATAACAGAAGATTGGATATGTCTGTAATTTATTAAATCATCTTGATCAAGTGAAGGTTTATGTATATCGCTGTACTCAAACGTTAAACCCAGAACTCCAAAATATTAAAAGCAGAATACATTTGTGATTAGACAAAAGAGATAATAGTAGCTACTCTACAATCATTGTCAGTTCTTGAGAATCTATAAAAAAATCAAATAAAATGGTGAGAAATCAGAGCATCTATACTGCATCTCCTGAGCAACTTCCTTTACAATAGTTCATGCCACCCATCTAAAGCTTGATACTTAGAGGACCATGGGTGTCTGTACGACATCTCAGTACAGTATTTATCTTCAGTAGCCCATTAGACCAGACCACACTACCACTAAAACCATATTCTGCCAGTGAAATGAGGAAAAAAGTGCGATACTCTACAACCAAAGTACCCCCATTATGGTTATATGAGTACACGAGGTTTGACTATATCACACAATTTTACCTTGTGATTATAAAATCTGAATTTGAATCCGTAGAGGAAAAGCTTTAAAACAACCCTGAGCCTTCCTTAGAATTTTATTACAATATCTACGTAGCTTAAAACTCTAGTTCACCAGTCTTGCTTGAATCTTGATGCATTTATTCAAACAAGTCAGGCGTGTATAGGCAGCCACAACTTATATGGCCAATACCCTAATTTCAGATGAACTGTTAATGACAAGAACTTTCTTATTCTGAGAGCTGCTGATCCAATAAAAAATGCAAGTTAAGACAAACCTAACCAGCTATGCCTCTGATTCCCTCATTAACCAATCATTGCTCCTCATGAGCCGAGTAAATTTACAAATACAGGTCCTTCTCAAAATATTAGCATATTGTGATAAAGTTAATTATTTTCCATAATGTCATGATGGAAATTTAACATTCATATATTTTAGATTAATTGCACACTAACTGAAATATTTCAGATCTTTTATTGTCTTAATACGGATGATTTTGGCATACAGCTCATGAAAACCCAAAATTTCTATCTCACAAAATTAGCATATCATTAAAAGGGTCTCTAAACGAGCTATGAACCTAATCATCTGAATCAACAAGTTAACTCTAAACACCTGCAAAAGATTCCTGAGGCCTTTAAAACTCCCAGCCTGGTTCATCACTCAAAACCCAAATTATGGGTAAGACTGCCGACCTGACTGCTGTCCAGAAGGCCACTATTGACACCCTCAAGCAAGAGGGTAAGACACAGAAAGAAATTTCTGAACGAATAGGCTGTTCCCAGAGTGCTGTATCAAGGCACCTCAGTGGGAAGTCTGTGGGAAGGAAAAAGTGTGGCAGAAAACGATGCACAACGAGAAGAGGTGACCGGACCCTGAGGAAGATTGTGGAGAAGGGCCGATTCCAGACCTTGGGGGACCTGCGGAAGCAGTGGACTGAGTCTGGAGTAGAAACATCCAGAGCCACCGTGCACAGGCGTGTGCAGGAACTGGGCTACAGGTGCCGCATTCCCCAGGTCAAGCCACTTTTGAACCAGAAACAGCGGCAGAAGCGCCTGACCTGGGCTACAGAGAAGCAGCATTGGACTGTTGCTCAGTGGTCCAAAGTACTTTTTTCGGATGAAAGCAAATTCTGCATGTCATTCGGAAATCAAGGTGCCAGAGTCTGGAGGAAGACTGGGGAGAAGGAAATGCCAAAATGCCAGAAGTCCAGTGTCAAGTACCCACAGTCAGTGATGGTCTGGGGTGCCGTGTCAGCTGCTGGTGTTGGTCCACTGTGTTTTATCAAGGGCAGGGTCAATGCAGCTAGCTATCAGGAGATTTTGGAGCACTTCATGCTTCCATCTGCTGAAAAGCTTTATGGAGATGAAGATTTCATTTTTCAGCATGACCTGGCACCTGCTCACAGTGCCAAAACCACTGGTAAATGGTTTACTGACCATGGTATCACTGTGCTCAATTGGCCTGCCAACTCTCCTGACCTGAACCCCATAGAGAATCTGTGGGATATTGTGAAGAGAATGTTGAGAGACTCGAGACCCAACACTCTGGATGAGCTAAAGGCCGCTATCGAAGCATCCTGGGCCTCCATAAGACCTCAGCAGTGCCACAGGCTGATTGCCTCCATGCCACGCCGCATTGAAGCAGTAATTTCTGCAAAAGGATTCCCGACCAAGTATTGAGTGCATAACTGTACATGATTATTTGAAGGTTGACGTTTTTTGTATTAAAAACACTTTTCTTTTATTGGTCGGATGAAATATGCTAATTTTGTGAGATAGGAATTTTGGGTTTTCATGAGCTGTATGCCAAAATCATCCGTATTAAGACAATAAAAGACCTGAAATATTTTAGTTAGTGTGCAATGAATCTAAAATATATGAATGTTAAATTTTCATCATGACATTATAGAAAATAATGAACTTTATCACATTATGCTAATATTTTGAGAAGGACCTGTAGTTACAATTAGTTTTTCTAAACAGAACTACTACCAAAGACTTTTGTAATGTGCAGTTCTTGGATCTAAAACAGAGGAGAGCTGGTATTAAATCTGCTTGCTATTTTAAGTTCTAAAAACTAAAACAATAATTTTTTTAAGTAATCATTACAATTTCATTTTGCGGTACATTTCTTCAAGGCCCTTACAGTTCACTGAATTTTGATATGATAATAAAATTCCTCATTTGTCCAGCTACCCACGACACTGGCAGCCTCGTCATTAAAGGCAATAAACCTGGTCATGACCATTTAGGCAATGGAGTCAAATTTCCCTAAGATAATGTAGAAAGTAAGTCATATTTAAACCTCATTCAAAATTTATTTGAGAATGTGACTTATTCTAGATAGATCTCTTAACTACCTTAATCCTAATACCTTTAACTTTAAGTAGTATGTTTGCTTTGATTCCTAATATGTAGTTTTATTAACTTTTTTATTAACGAATGTACTAGAGTAAAGGTAAAGATGTAGATACTACATCCTCACCTTTACCATGCATTCCTCCACTTGCCATGAAAAAAGCCAATTATTTTTATATCATTACAATCTCTGTGTCCCATAGCTCTGGGAGTGTGTGCTCTGTCTGTGCGTGTGGTTTTGTTGTGTAGTTATCTCCATCACAGAAGATGACAATAACTAGATCCGGAGCCGGATATTTTTATCTCACATGTAATGCGGCTGATGTATGTGCGTGCATGAGTGCGCATGTATAAGCGTAACTACTGATGTGAGCATCAGTGTCTTGTGTTGGCAACTGCAGTCACGTTAAACAGGGTTTTGAGGTGTGTGTGTGTGTGTGGTTTTTTTTTTTTTTTTTTGGGGGGGGGGGTGTGGGGGGGTGTGGGGGGGGTTTGTTTATGCAGAAATAGGTCAGAGTGCTGTGTGTACAACTGAACTGGGAGAATTGCAGCTAAAACAGGAATCACATTTCAAGTCACGTCTCCATACTAACAAGAATGACATTTCTCTGTTCTCATCGAGACATTTTATCACAGTCATTACACTGAACTGAAGGGCCCACAGGAGATAGAAGTCAGGTTAGGGCAAAACTGGAACAAACAGAGGTAACACATCTTCCAAGCTGTGGAAATAAAGACAATTTAATTAAGATATTTTGCATTGTCTACCATTGTGCTTTTCTGGGGTAAGTATCTGACATGGACATTATTAACATTTTTCTCTATTTCAGCATTGCTAATTTGCTAAGTTGTTTTGTTTTCTCTAGCTATTTAAATGATCTCCTTTCCTAATGAACATCTTTTGAAATCTCATTTGTTATGAATCTTTTCAGTATTAATTCTAATAAGGTAATTACCATGCCGAGCTGGTTTAGATTCCTCGGCTCTACATAAAGTAACTGGATAAATGATACACATAACAAAGATAACTGCAACAGAAAAAATTTATCAAAGGGATATGCATGTGATCTAATCACTTTAATTAACTGATTTTTGGAAAAAGAAATAATTTGGTACGTTTATGTTGCATGTTAATGACTCAGTCCATATAAGGCATTCACGGAGGAATACAAGTTATTTAAACAAAAGACAAAATTCTTATTTTTTTTTATAATTTTTAACTGTAAATGTTAATGAATACCATAAATTGTTAATATAAAAAATACTAAAATGTTATTGTAAAGGGGCTGTTTAAAATTTTTTAAGTGATGTTCTGTTAAAGGATTATTAGCAATGAATATCTTACCTATATTAGCTAACCCTTTTTGGCTTTCTTGTTTAAAATAAATACAGTCACAGATGCTGAAGCTAACAATTCAATTCAGTTTATTTATATAGCGCCAATTCACAACACATGTTGTCTCAAGGCACTTCCCAAAAGTCAGGTACATACATTCCAATTAATCCTAATCATTGAACAGTGCAGTCAGATTCAGTTATTTATTCAAATTGGATAAAAGGTTTTTCTATCTAAGGAAACCCAGCAGATTGCATCAAGTCAACCTCAAACGGTTCATAAAACAGCACTAAAGACGCTGTTTTATGAACCGTTTGAGGTTCATAAAACAGCATCTTTAGTATTACTATCCACATTGCTATCTTAATTGCTATTGAAGATATCAATGCTTATTTACACAAGAAAGGGAGGGTAAGAGGCGGTGTGCCATAAGTGATCTTTCTGTGATACACTCTCTGAAAACAGAACATGCTAAGTGTTTCCAGTGAGAGTAACCATCTGATTTACAGGGGTTGGACAATGAAACTGAAACACCTGGTTTTAGACCACAATAATTTATTAGTATGGTGTAAGGCCTCCTTTTGCGGCCAATACAGCATCAATTCGTCTTGGGAATGACATATACAAGTCCTGCACAGTGGTCAGAGGGATTTAAAGCCATTCTTCTTGCAGGATAGTGGCCAGGTCACTACGTGATACTGGTGGAGGAAAACGTTTCCTGACTCGCCTAGATCTGGTGACTGTGCAGGCCATGACAGATGTTCAACTTCATTTTAATGTTCATCAAACCAATCTTTCACCAGTCTTGCTGTGTGTATTGGTGCATTGTCATCCTGATACACGGCACCGCCATCAGAATGCAATGTTTGTACCATTGGATGCACATGGTCCTCAAGAATGGTTCGGTAGTCCTTGGCAGTGACGCGCCCATCTAGCACAAGTATTGGGCCAAGGGAATGTCATGATATGGCAGCCAAAACCATCACTGTTCCAACCCCATGCTTCACTCTGGGCATGCAAGAGTCTGGGTGGTACTCTTCTTTGGGGCTTGTCCACACCGTAACTCTCCCGGATGTGGGGAAAACAGTAAAGGTGGACTCATCAGAGAACAATACATGTTTCACATTGTCCACAGCCCAAGATTTGCGCTCCTTGCACCATTGAAACCAACGTTTGGCATTGGCATGAGTGACCAAAGGTTTGGCTATAGCAGCCCGGCCGTGTATATTGACCCTGTGGACCTCCTGACGGACAGATCTGGTGGAAACAGGAGAGTTCAGGTGCACATTTAATTCTGCTGTGATTTAGGCAGCCGTGGTTTTATGTTTTTTGGATACAATCCAGGTTAGCACCCAAACATCCCTTTCAGACAGCTTCTTCTTGCATCCACAGTTAATCCTGTTGGATGTGGTTGGTCCTTCTTGGTGGTATGCTGACATTACCCTGGAATACATAGCTCTTGATACAACACAAAGACTTACTGTCTTGGTCACAGATGCGCCAGCAAGACGTGCACCAACAATTTGTCTTCTTTTGAACTCTGGTATGTCACCCATAATGTTGTGTGCATTTCAATATTTTGAGGAAAACTGTGCTCTTACCCTGCTAATTGAACATTCACACTCTACTCTTACTGGTGCGCTGTGCAATCAATGAAGACTGGCTACCAGGCTGGTCCAATTTAGCCATGAAACCTCCCACACTAAAATGACAGGTGTTTCAGTTTCATTGTCCAACCCCTGTACTTTTTGGGTAAAAAGTACATGTTTTACACAGGAAGATCATTGGTGGTGAACTGCTTCCAATCTCTCTTTCTTGTGTATATAATGATCAGCTTCTCTATTAATAGGCAAATGTGATAAGGGTTTAAATGTTCATAAAACAGTGTTCACATTTTATGCTACATCATTTTTAACACGGTAGAGGTCTGCTTTACTCTTGAAGTTTCTCAGACTAGCTGCTGGTTTCAGCCTGAAGGATTCACTAATCTGAATGTAATACAAAATGGCAATGCCAGGAAAATTATCTACTGCATGAAAGATATTAACTGCTTATAACCTTTTTAACAGAACCTCACATTAGGTTTATTGAACTATCCCTAATAATAAACACCTAACTTCTTAGTTATGTAATTCACCTCACTATCACTGAAGGAAGTTTGTTCTGTACAGTACAAATTTTAGCTTTTTATTAGTATTTTTTGGATTCTAGTTTAACAGATAGCTATGCTTTTTAAATAACTTAGTTGAGTTATTCACCCAGCTAAATGTCATTTATAACTATGTCCATTTATTACAAAAAACTACAGAATATTAAAAAGGTAACATTTTAATATGATTTTCATATTGATTTTGATTTTGAACTATAGTGATATTTAACCCAAAAAATTGGGTTCACTAGATTGGATTTACTCCAAAGCTGACACCTTTAGGTTTGAGTTAAATTAGCAGTTTTCCATATGGACAATCCAAATCCCTACTGGCGGTAATTTTAAGGTGAGAGTAGTCAAAGTAAAGCTTTTAAACCCCTACTTGTAGACCTGCTAAAACGAGACAGTATATTAAAGGAGCACTACCTCCAAATTCTTTATTTTCAGTCCAAACCAACCTTCAGGTGGTTGAAACTTGGAGACAACTGGGTGTTCCAACAGGAAAGACATGTCCACACTAGTTTGCAAATGCACAGAGCAGGATAAAATTAAGCTTCTGAAATAGCACCCCACCTAAGCATTTTTTGAATATTTTTGTACTGCGCCTAAAAAAAAACATTCCATGCCATTAAAACAAAATATTTAAATTAAATTAACTCTACAAATTCTGATAAGAAGTAGAGTCAATTAATATAATATATTAAGTCTGTGTTTTGTGCAAATCGCAGAACATTTGACCAAATGTTAGTGGGGATGTGTGTATGCATTTGAGTCAACGTATAACCTTGACCCTCAACAAACCCGAGAGTAAATTCAAATTTGTGCACCCATTCTTTCATCCACCCATCTAATGCCTGCACCCGCTTATTTTTGCCAGGTCACTGGACCTCTAGGGCGATAGGCAGGTACACCCTGGACAGGTTGCCAGTCCATCCTAGGGGAACACAGACAAACAGGACAAACCGCCATGCAAACATACACACACACACACACTCCCACTCCTACGGGCAATTTAGAGACACAAGTGAATCTTACATGCAGATTTTATTTTATTGTGGGAGAGGAAGATGGATTACCTAAACAGAAGAACATGCAAACTTCACGCAGAAAGTCCCCAGGGTCAGATTCAAACCCAAGATATTTTTGCTCCAAGACAACAATTTTGGACTTAATCTCTCCACCCAGATAAATAAAACAGTTCAAAATTAGCATTAAAAACCCCAAATCAATATAACATTCATACAGATGATGAGTGTATGTGAACTTCTGTCCACAACTGTATAAACAACAACCCTTATTTTCAACACAAGTGGAAAAAACATGGCACTGCTTTTCTATGATTTATATTTCTGGTATTTTTTTCATGTGCACAACTGATGCTGCAAAGATGACAGGCAGTCAAGCTTGTAACAACTGACGAGGATTACTAAAAAGCATGGTTGACGGTCTGATGACAGAGTGGGATTTCCATTAATTTCATGCTTTAGGCCTTTACATTTTTATAGTAAAGAGCATCCTAATTTGACCTGTGTCAAAACTGGGAAATATTTCATGTTTTATCAAAATTGCTTTCACACAGCACTAAAAATAAAGGGACACCTATACTAAAACTGAAAACAGGGACAATAAAAAGAGATTCTTTATCCTTCATACAACACCGTGACTCTTATATCTTTTTTTATGTGCTGTTATTTAGACTTCTCTGAGATTAGAAACCTGGTAATTAGTAGTTGTTCAAGTCACCTGTTTGACTTATAAATTACTTGTGTAAAGGTGAATAAAACCTTGACAAAAATTGATAAGGGGCATTTCTTTAATTGTCCAACAAATGATATTTTAACATAAGAAGGATTCAATTAACTTTAGCTTTAAAAGCTACATTGAGTTATGTGACATTTGTGCTTCTTGTTTAAACACTGAGTTTTGCAACTTGCATTTCCCACGTTCTTATTTTGCCAACACAAAAAGAAGCATGTGCTACTTTGTCCTAAAGGCTGATGCCATTCAAAGAGCACTGCCAATCTGGCAGCAGACTGTCGTGCAGAAGCCCTGGCGTTCCACACATTTGCACTTGCAGGGCACACTGTAAGAACCCACATGTGCTAAAGTGAGTAATTATTCCCTGGAAAATGTCCTCGTCCCTCCTCTGATCACGACAGTGCGGGTTGTGCACGGCATGACCCAGTCTGGCTCATCATTTTTCACAAGCTGCTGCATGTAATGAGTCAGCATCAATGAATCCCTTTATTGCCTGTTTTTAAACTTGGTTGTGGCATTTGGTGGGGGGTGAGGTGGGGTGGGGGGTAGGGTTCATATTTTAATCATCTTGCATCATATCTATGACTTCCGAACATTGTCTTGAGGCCTGTTCATTTAATCCTGCCATGGGGTTTTTAATGAGAGACACACTGTAGAAAGAGGCAAGAGACAATGTGATTTTAATAGGCTCACTATGGTCCATTGGGAAGGAAAAACAGTTGTTGCATTAGCTCTCTTTGAGCATATAATTTAACTGAGCGAAGAAAGCCAGAATGTTGACTGCTTGTCAAAGTTCTGTCTTATGGAGGATGTGTGTCAACGAGATGGCATGTCTATCCTCAATGTAGATGAGGTGTTTGGAATATGTTAACCTTTTCCTTATTTGTTTTGTGTGTGTACTCGCTTTGTTCCACCATGAAATGAGAGATCTTTGCAGCCACAGGGTGAAATCCAAGCTCACATGGGGCTCACGAGGCATCCGGGACTTGCATATTAGCCTTCACTTGAAATGAGAAAAAATGAGAGGAGGGGAGCCACTTCAGAGGGCAGTGTTGGTGTGTTTGGTTTGGCTAACATCTATTTCTTGTCTCCCTAGCTTAATCTATCTTTCTTTTCATTCTCCTGCTCTTCATTTCCAACGGTTAAAGCTCAGTACCTCAGGCGCTGCAATTACTGCCATGGTAAAGATGAAAGGTCAGAATTGTTAGCAAAGGAAGTGACAGAAAGAGGAGGTGGAACATTCTAACTTTGTACTGTTTCAAGTGGCAGGGCAGAGTGGAGGATAATGGAGCGTTAATGTCTGTCAAAGGTGTAGCTTATTAAATGTACATTAATTATTGTCTTTTTTAAATGTTACCCAAAATG
This sequence comes from Girardinichthys multiradiatus, assembly GCF_021462225.1. Taxonomy (NCBI): domain Eukaryota; kingdom Metazoa; phylum Chordata; class Actinopteri; order Cyprinodontiformes; family Goodeidae; genus Girardinichthys; species Girardinichthys multiradiatus. Next base: position 15,451,936 of record NC_061795.1, read on the forward strand.
CAAGCTGTTTATTGGTATAAATATTTGTAAGCCATGTATATTTCGTACCAGTGGTGCCAGTCTCAGTTTGTAAAACATCGAGTTAATTCTTGAGCTTTTTTCACATCACACATTACCAGTGTAAAACACTGACATTTTTGCCAAATGATGATATTCGGGATGCACAAGATTTATTTCAAGTTCAATCTGGGGTATTTATGTATGAGGATATTCTAGTATCCCAACAATAGCGCTGTGCTTGTAGACATTGCTAGATCTGAGTCTGAAAAAGTCCAACAGGACCAGAGAAGACTTGTAAAAGTTTGTTAATTTGCTTTCTAGAGGTGTAACAAGATCTCCTTATCTGAAAGCTCTGTTATTTTTGCCAAATTTAAGTCTGTATTGTAAAGGGTTATAGTTGCTATTTCAGGATTACTTCATCTGATGAAATATTGCTTAGATATTATTTGGCTTTGTATGACAGTAAGCTTCACAGCCTGTATCAATGTTTAAGAATCTTATTTTGAAGTAAGAGTGAAAGTAATTCTTTAGTTGCCTTGTTGTGTTGACAAAGTCGAGTAAAACTGTCTTCTCACTAGGCTGGCTGACAACACTTAGCCACAGAAGCATCAAATAGGTTCCACTACTTTATTATCATTTATGTGGTAGCATTCTTGGGTACTCAGTAACTGTTATATGTTAAGGACACTGAAGTCAGCATTTTACTTTGTTGTTTCGCATTGGGGTTAAATTGAAGGGTTATTTCACTTCTCTTTCAGAAATCTGGACTGCATTTTAACATCTCTAGTTTAAAATGCTTAAAAGTCTTAGACTGGTCAAACCTTAACTTTATTATTCAACACTGAACAGATATTGTTTAAGTCACATTGTGTAGGATTTACAAAATCTTTATTGTGTCTATAAAAATGCACAGAAAATAATCAATTCGAGTGTTTGTTGGCATTAGGACCCATTTAAATGAACAGCAATATTAAATATTAAAGTTAATATTAAAGTTAAATTAAAGTAGTGTTTTTCAGTGTTTCTCTGGAATGCATACAGGTCCTTCTCAAAATATTAGCATATTGTGATAAAGTTCATTATTTTTCATAATGTCATGGTGAAAATTTAACATTCATATATTTTAGATTCATTGCACACTAACTGAAATATTTCAGGTCTTTTATTGTCTTAATACGGATGATTTTGGCATACAGCTCATGAAAACCCAAAATTCCTATCTCACAAAATTAGCATATTTCATCCGACCAATAAAAGAAAAGCGTTTTTAATACAAAAAACGTCAACCTTCAAATAATCATGTACAGTTATGCACTCAATACTTGGTCGGGAATCCTTTGGCAGAAATTACTGCTTCAATGCGGCGTGGCATGGAGGCAATCAGCCTGTGGCACTGCTGAGGTCTTATGGAGGCCCAGGATGCTTCAATAGCAGCCTTTAGCTCATCCAGAGTGTTGGGTCTTGAGTCTCTCAACGTTCTCTTCACAATATCCCACAGATTCTCTATGGGGTTCAGGTCAGGAGAGTTGGCAGGCCAATTGAGCACAGTGATACCATGGTCAGTAAACCATTTACCAGTGGTTTTGGCACTGTGAGCAGGTGCCAGGTCGTGCTGAAAAATGAAATATTCATCTCCATAAAGCTTTTCAGCAGATGGAAGCATGAAGTGCTCCAAAATCTCCTGATAGCTAGCTGCATTGACCCTGCCCTTGATAAAACACAGTGGACCAACACCAGCAGCTGACACGGCACCCCGGACCATCACTGACTGTGGGTACTTGACACTGGACTTCTGGCATTTTGGCATTTCCTTCTCCCCAGTCTTCCTCCAGACTCTGGCACCTTGATTTCCGAATGACATGCAGAATTTGCTTTCATCCGAAAAAAGTACTTTGGACCACTGAGCAACAGTCCAGTGCTGCTTCTCTGTAGCCCAGGTCTGGGGAATGCGGCACCTGTAGCCCATTTCCTGCACACGCCTGTGCACGGTGGCTCTGGATGTTTCTACTCCAGACTCAGTCCACTGCTTCCGCAGGTCCCCCAAGGTCTGGAATCGGCCCTTCTCCACAATCTTCCTCAGGGTCCGGTCACCTCTTCTCGTTGTGCATCGTTTTCTGCCACACTTTTTCCTTCCCACAGACTTCCCACTGAGGTGCCTTGATACAGCACTCTGGGAACAGCCTATTCGTACAGAAATTTCTTTCTGTGTCTTACCCTCTTGCTTGAGGGTGTCAATAGTGGCCTTCTGGACAGCAGTCAGGTCGGCAGTCTTACCCATGATTGGGGTTTTGAGTGATGAACCAGGCTGGGAGTTTTAAAGGCCTCAGGAATCTTTTGCAGGTGTTTAGAGTTAACTCGTTGATTCAGATGATTAGGTTCATAGCTCGTTTAGAGACCCTTTTAATGATATGCTAATTTTGTGAGATAGGAATTTTGGGTTTTCATGAGCTGTATGCCAAAATTATCCGTATTAAGACAATAAAAGACCTGAAATATTTCAGTTAGTGTGCAATGAATCTAAAATATATGAATGTTAAATTTTCATCATTACATTATGGAAAATAATGAACTTTATCACAATATGCTAATATTTTGACAAGTATAATTCAAAATCTAAAATAATTTGATTAGTCCTGTTTGAACTGGAAAACTCTATTCACAGTTGTAGATTTCTGAAACCTTTGCTCTAATTTTGAAAACATACAAAACGAGGTATTTGAGTCAGTGAGTAAGTGGGTCAGCATGAAAACCACAATATTTGGTCTATTGAAACCTGAACTGGACAGATTTGTTTATTTGTGACTCGTAAAACCTTGGTGAAAGAAAACTGAGCTTTTGGGGTTTTTAGTTTTTACAAAAATGTTGCTAAAATGTCATTCTCATATTCTACTGTATATCAGAAAATATTGAGCATTTTTGTATCATACTAATGTGGCCAACAACAAAACTGTTTGCAAATCTAATTGGTCTAAATTTAGATTTTCGAATGAAGGACTTTTAAAATCCTAAGAGCATTGTGCTTCTGACCTTTGCTACCCTGAAAGCCAAATAACCAGTAGGTTAAACCAGGACGTGTGGGAATGAAATTCACACACATGCAATGTTTCAGGAAATTCTATGCATGACTGGACCTACCTACAGACTCCTAATAAACAAAGACCCCCCTAAAAACAGTTAGCAACTGCTTTAAACCTTATGATGCCACGTACTTGCTCTTTTTTTCAAGGAAACAATTCAGTTTGAAGGTTCTCTTTTTTCAACCGTGCAGCATATCTCTGCTGGAACAAATGATCAAATGATCAAATGAATAATGCACAGACAACTCATAAAATAGTTTTTCCATGAATGAGCCTACACTAACTTACAAGAAACAAAGTTTGCACAAAAACAGATGTGACATGACAAGAACATTTCTTGGAACATGTTGAGTGTTCGTGAAATAACATTTCTGAGTCTCTGATTGATATTTTAACTTCAACACTTGGAAATTCTGTGGGTGAATTGTGATTATTAGAAAAAATACATTTATGTATTTTAAAACATTTTATTTTTACTGAACTATAAAATGTGTAATACCAAGTGTGTACTATTTTGCATAATAAAAATAATGGAAGTACAGAAAAAAGCTGGCAATTTAACTTTTTTAATAAATTTTATATTTAAATGTCTTAAAATAATTTGAAGTTTGCTCACTCACAGTTGAAGAGTACCTGTGATAGAAATTAAAGACTTCTACATGGGAAAATCTGCAAATCCTGCAAAATTGCCAGCGTATCAAATACTTGTTCTCTCCACTGTAAAAGCATAAAAGCATAAACACATTGACATAGTTTTTTTAGTTCAGTTAACATTGATTACTCCTGTTCTCCCCACATAATGCCACTTAAAAGAATTTTAACTATCCCTTTAAGGTCTACTTTCACAATACAAGAGTTTCTAATTTACAAAAATAACATTGAGCTAATATATTTTAAGCAGTAACCAAAGTGCAGCATCACACTGATGTAAATTTTGGCTGCCAAACTTGTTTTCTCCATTATCCTAAGTGCTTAAGCAGAAGGCCACTGGACATTTCCCTTTTTTAGGAGATATTGTACCTCACATGTAAAAGGCTCCAGTTCTGATCATAAGTTGGGAGCTCCAGGCTTTATAAGGCATTATAGGACAGTCTCGCTAATTGGGCTGTTAAGGTCACATAGGTCACTGACCCAGTCGTCCATCCTGTGGACAGGTTGACACCTTGTGGGATGCTTTTAACATGACCTCTATACGAAGGTGTTTTGGTCACATCTTTCATGGTGTGAATGGTTGTGACATTGTCTGGGTAAAAGAGTCAAAGCTGCACAATTTTTTTGATAGATAGAACCTATGGCCAACTCCTACTTAGTGACCTTGACCTGAAGACCCAGCTCTTAAGTCACTTCCCTGGCTCAGCTGGGCTGCACACCCTGAACAAACAATGTTACTAATCTTCGGGGGTCAGATATGTTAACTGTAAGAGGTGTCAACTTCCTAACTGGTCTGTCATTGCATTCTAAGGCCCCAGCTAGAGTACTCCAGATACTTTTAAAAATAGATATTATTCCTGGTTTTTTTTTTGGTTTTTTTAAATCTGCATACACAACAGGGGTGGCAATTTCATTAGTAACAGAGCAATATGTGTGCTGTGTAATTAGATGGCAATAATGTCAATATTAAACATTAAAAGTAAAAAGAAGATGTTACATGGGGCAAGATTACAATGCATATCTTGACATTATTTCTCCTTTCAATCATTAACTTATTTATCTTACATTTCAAATGAAATTTAAACAGACTCAGGACAAAGCAAGACAGAGGTGAAATAGAAATTGCTCCACTGTTGGTGTGGTTTCTGGCAACGAATGTAAGGGTGGGCATGTGGAAAGTGGGCTTCTATTTTCCAAGGGCGGCCCTATTTATCAAATGCTATAAATGAAACACAACATTAGAAGGTGGCATAACATCTAATTCCAAACAACTGGTTCAGTATAGCTTTTGGTTAGAAAATTCAAACTGTCACTTGGACTTTGCATAGAAGCCAGGATCAGGCGAATAAGCAACTCAGAGATGGGATGGTTAAAGGATGAATTTGGTTCATAAGTGGAAGATGAAAGACAAAAAAATGAGGAACTCGAAGGAAACATAAACATGAAGCTGAGTTGTTTAATTGGGAAGAAAAAGGCAATAGTAGCATGTCAGGGTGATGAGTACGCAAGGGGAAACACGTTGGATTTTCGGGTCAGAGCCTTTTGTAGCATTTGGATCACTGCAGGTTCCTCATGCCCCAGGCTTTTCAATAAAAGGCTCAGAAAGCTGCTGGAATTTCCACATAACAGCTTTGGGTGTTATGATTTGGGGTTGTTTGATTTTTGGTTTCTGGGTTTTTGTTGATCTTATTCACAGTTCAAGTTTTGAATCATGTTTCTGTTTATTTTCCTGGTCATGCTTTAGTTTTGTCGTCTTGTTCATGGTTTGTCTAGTTTGGTTTTCGGATCTGGTTATGCTTTTGCTTCATGTTTTTCTAGTTTCTGTTATTTTGTGTTCAAGAGTCTCTGTTTTGCTCCAGCCACGTTTTGTTCTGTTAATTCGGATCACCTGCACCTATTAATCTGTCTTCTTGTTTCATCTGGTCACACTCCATAAATACACACCTGTTCTGTCATTCATTGCGGAAACATTTCTCAAACCAAGTCTTGTTTTTTGATCATGCCATGCCTGTCTTGCCTGCCCATTTGTTGTTTTGTTCCTGCCTCCTGTTGATAGTGAGTTTTTGTTATTAAACCTTTTTTACTTACCGACATGCTGCCTTCTAGTCTGCATTCCGGGGTCCTATATCTCACAAGCCGTAACAATGGGATGGGATTAATACAATGTCCATCAATGTTTCCAACAGACACCAGAGGGACATTATCTCATTGGCTGATGACCATCTGTCTCCTTTTCTTCAAATTGTGATTTAACATTGTCCTTGAGTGAGAAAGCCCTGTAATCAAACACTCTAGATTCAGCTTTATTTGCCGTAATTTTAGTTTGACATTTTGGTTTGACAGCAGAGTTTTGTTGACTGTTAAATTACTGGTTGCACTGATGCTCAGTGATCATCAAAACTGTCATGATCCTGGTGTGAAGGTGTGTGTGTGTGTTTGTGTTTGTTTGAGATCTTTCCTGAACAATGGATTTCTGCTGGAAGGTGTAATTGCTGGCTGCTTACTGCACACCTGTCGGCAATTTCCTCATCTGGTCGTTGGGTTTTTAAGGAGCTGCTGGACGACCAGTCTTCACCTGATGATCAACTAACTTGGTAGAGTCAAGCCTAAGCTAACCTTACTGAGTGTTTTTAGCTAGTCCCAGATCTTATTTTTCCTTCTCCTTTGGCTTCTTACCTCGCTCAAGCTCATCTTCCGTGTTTTCTGTGCCTCCCAGGTTGAACACCTCCAGCTGGTTCCCACTCCGACTACAGATTACTCTAGCAAACCTCTTTGTGAAAGATAACTTCTGCAAAACCCTCCTACGGTCATCCACAGTAGCTCCTTCATCTCCAGCAGCCCTCTGCCTGCCCACTCTCCAACACCCTCTGTTCAGTCTCTGTCTGGATCTAAATTCACCTTCTGCTCCTCTTGCATTTGGAATCTTTCCTAAAACTCATAATCCCCTTTTTTAACGTACCACCAGGTTCTTCTGTGCCCCCCAGGCCCTTCCAACAACTTCCTCTCTTCCACCTCATCTAACTGTTCCTCTTTTTCTCCAGAAGAAAGTTTTAAAATGGGTCCTCTCACACAACTTTCACATTTTATGTCACAACAAAACTTATAATATAAAATGTCATAATATAAGTATAATATGTTCTCTATTATGACTTTATGATATAGACCAGCACAAATCAGGATATAACTGTAAAGTGGGCAGTTATTTATATTTCAAAGAATATTACAGCGAAAAACTTGAAACGTTGCATGCATTTGTACACAGTCTGCTAAAATAAATACTGTGTACATTTTGCTACAGTTACAGCTGCATGTCTTCATGGGTATGTCTCTATCAGTTTTCCATATCAAGATACTAGAATTGTAGCCAGTTCTGTGCAAAATAGTTCAACATCTACTAAATTGAAAAGCTAGCTCCTGTTGACATAAATTCTAAGCGGGCTGAAACAGATTCACAACTGGATCTAGGCCTGGACTTTGACTGGACCAACACATATGCTCGGACCTAAGGCCAATAGTTCTCAGACTGTGGTGGTTTTTAAATGTGGTACTCAGAAAAACGTTTGGTTAAAATGAAGTTAATATGAAGCTGAACTGTGGTATAAAGCTAAGTAGCTATTCAATTACTGAAAACAGAGGGAGAGTCCAGAATATCTTTAGAACCTCTAGTAGAAACTGCAGTGGATGACAGTGAACTGGGAGCAAGTGCTGGTGCCCACTTTGTTCTATTTACCTCCAAAGCCAGAGCTTGAATCTGGTAATGACACTTTGCTAATTGTTGTGCTCATTGACCAGGCTAACAACAAGGCAACAACAAAGCATTTCTCACTGTAGCAACCCGTTCACTAAGTAAGCTTGTATTTAATCAGATGAAAACCAAAGGTAGTAGAAGTCATTACTGTAACTGCAGCTATCACTATGGTTTAGACACATGCCAACCATATGGGACATAATGGTCCTACTTCTACACATTATGGCAGGTCTGGACTGGCAAAAATGGTCTTTCTTTGCCAATTGAATTTCAAAACATACATAAATACAAAAAATCTTCTAATTTTTACCCAGCATTGAACTTTAAATTTGAATCCACAAGGAGGGCACCATTAAACAGCATTCTTCAAACAGACATGTTGTGCCCGTGAATAGGAAAATGACACAAAACTGACCATGTTTTAGTCCTGTTGTACTGGTGCACTAAAGTACATGCAAAAGGTGGTAATTGGAAAACTTGTCATTTATTGAGGTGGTACAAAATGTTTCATAATCACTGTTCTAAACCTATTATGGCTTTCTTTCAAAGTTGTCTTTCTTCTTATCAGAAAGACAACTTTGGAGTGCAGTCATGCAGTATAATAAATCTCTCTCCTGACCAGAGAATCTCTGCAGCTCCTCCAGAGCTTGACCGGTTGGTAGTACCATTGGGTCTTGTCTTATAACCTGACTCTGCTTTAAACCTCCCAGAAACTTTCTCTCTGATCTGTCTGCTGTGTTCCTAAGTGTTCACGATGATGTCTGTTCATTCATGTTCTTTAACAAACCTCCGAGGCCTTCACAGAACAGCTGGATTCACAGTGAGATTAAATTGCACACTGTAGTACTCTGAATACAAATGCCAACCACACTTTTCAGTTTTTTTTGAAAACCGTGCACATTTACCTCCACTTTACATACCCTTGTATTGGTCCAAGACATTAAACCGCAAATAAAAAACATTTAGGTTCCTGGTTGTGTCATGACAAAATGTGAAAGGTCAAGGGGTGTGGATATTTTTGCGAGGTACAGTATGCTTCAATACACACAAAGACAGACCCAAGAAGAAATTTTAAAAAATGCTTTAGTTCAGCTCATCCATTCCTGGGAGCTTAACAGCAGAGATGTAAAAGCTTCTCTAAAATGGTCCTCATTGAAGGGCCAGTGAAATATTATATTCTCAGCCCATGGTAACAAGGTGAACACTGTACATATCCAACCGTGTTATAGACTTACACCTAAACTCAACAGGAAACAAGCTCACATTGTGCGATCCAACATAATAATAAACTCACTAAACTGGCTGGAACCTCTTAATTGAGATCTTATCAGCAAAACAACTGCAAAAGTTTGATCCCCAAACTTTAAGATTTACTTTTGTTGCATGATTGACTTATTATCAATCTGTGATCAAATCAAAAAGAATATTTGAATAAGACTCTCCAGTGTCTCAGAGACATTTACAATTTTGTCACTCTTTTGATCAGGAAAAGTATTGTTCCTTCCACTTACACTCTAATTTTCACTATGAAAACATTGCTGATTTTTTTCCTTTTATGCCTTTTACAAATAAAACAAAAAAATAGAATAAAGTTATAACAGTAACACATAAAAGCAGCGGGAGGGATGGAGAAGTTTACCAGCCATAGTAACATTACATGTTGCTAAATAAAGCAATAAAACACAGGTTAAAATAATAGTAGGAGGCCTACCCAGGACTGTCTAAACAACTTGTGTGTTAAATTGAAAACTCGAGACTTCCTGACACAGCATTTGCATCAGTGTTTGAGCTGTGTTTCAATACAGTGGAAGTAAAGGTCTTATTATATGTCCTGTGCCATCCAGTGTCTGTAAATAAAGATCATACATCAATATATGTTCTTGCATCCTGTTTATTGTCATGTCTGTTTCTGTGTCTCATCATTTTTGTGACCGGCTGTATTATAATAAACGGCCTTGGTATGAAGATGCAAAGAGTCTTGACCTCAACCTCTGGGAATGAATGAATGGGATGAACAAACTCCTAAACCTTGTGAAAGATGTTTACTGAATAGGTAAAGTTGCTTTTGCTGGCAACGTCAGGTCCATCCACAAATTGGACCTTTATAGATTAAGAATAGGATGTTATCAAAGTTCATGTACATGTAAAAGTAGATACATTATATAACCAAAAGTATTTGTCTATTTTAAAGAGATGTGCTTTCATTATATGATGAGTAAGAAAAGGAAAACCACCCAGCTTATTATGAGGGATTCTAAAATGTTTCTTGGCCAAATTAATTTATGGTCTCCCCAGCAAGTTCCAGGCCTGCCGCAGGGATGTCTTTCCATCAGATATGCCTGAAAAACCTTTAAAGGTAAGCACATGGAGACATCCTGATAGGATGCCTAAACCACATTAGCTGATGCCATTTAGTAGGGAGGAGCAGCTGCTTTATTCTCTCTGTTGATAATGGAGCTCCTCACCTTATCACTAAGGGTGATCTCAGTTACTCTATGAAGGAAGTCTTGATCCATGCCTCATGACCACAAATGGGAGTCGGAATGTAGATAGAACGGCAAAACAAGAGTCTCACATTTTGGCTCAGCTCTAACTTCACCACAACAAACTGGAGCTATGCCAACACTGCTGCAGACAAGGCCCAAGTGCACCAATCCATCTCACACTCTATCCTACCATCAGTCATGGACCAGACATCAAGGTACTTGATCTTTATTGCTTGAGGCAGAGACTGACCCTAGACCTGGAGCAGTTTGCCTTTTTTCAGTTGGGAACCATGACCTCTGGCTTATGCAACAAGTACCCTGCTGACTTTTATGAAATTGGATATTGGTAGCAATGCTAGAAGAAAAAGTAATAAACGATTGCATGGTTCAACATAGCTTTTGTCAATATTTTGAAAGACAGCACTAGATTCAGTAAAGACTCTCACTTTGAATGGTTTGGTTTTGCAGATTTAGAGCCATCAATATTTCATCTTCAGCTTCAATAATACTCTGTATACTTCAATATTTACTCTGCTGTTTTTTGCATGAGAGGGTCTTGCAACAACTGATTACCAGGAAAACAAAGGATAAAAAAAGCCATTGACATATTTATTACTCCAACAACTAGCATGCAGGTCCATATGTATTTACAACAGGTGTTTGGTAATATCTCTCAATGAGCCTCCTATTTATTTCTAATGCTGTGTAAAACATGTCGGCCTTATCTTCTCATTGATTAACAAGTTAATTTTATATACTGCCAATACAATTAGAAATATTGTAGAGTATTGATTCAGTTGTTACACATTTTATCATTCCACAAGTCCAGACACTTTGTGCAAAGCCGTTTTGAACATTTGACTGAGCAAACATGAGCTTAACCACTCTTGATAACTTGATAGAATAGTCAATGTCACATTTGCTGCCTAACACTTGCAGAAGTTCAGCTTCATAATCAAAGTTTATATTTATATGTGTCTACGCTCTTTTCATTTGATTTATTCCAAAAGCTAAGATACAAAAAACATCCATACTGTACTAGCTCCAGGTCATGTTGTCTGGTGTGCATGTGTGTGCTGGTAAAAGTCAAAACAGAGAAAAACACACACAGACATACTTTTTTATCTTTTCTGGTCGAGGGCTTCAATCATCAGTCAACCATAGCTGTTTCAACTGTTTTTTTGTCACTGGGTTTGCTAGGGTAGACTGACTGCCAATAGATGTTTGGGTTGTTTGAGGATCTTTGAGACCATTGCAAATAGTATCTAGTTTTCCTAGTTATTGCATTAGTATGTTTCGAATTTGCTTCAGACTAATTTTAGCAGAGGTTAGAGTCACAAAAACATGGCAGTTGGTCTTCTTATGGCAAACCATAAACTTAAGAGTCAAAGGCATTTACCCATATAAGGGCCTATGGGTGACTGCTCTCTCTTTTCTGCTTGATTCTGTTTTATATGGGAAGACATCTACAGAAATCTCTCCACACAGAGACAAATGCACTACACCTTGTTAGAATGAAACTACAGCAATAACCACTCAGCCACCTCCATACCGTCCGTGAGCATGTGAAGGCTTGGCAAGGAATCTGTCACGTTCAAACTGAAAGGCTAAATGCATTTCAGGGCCATCTGGTGTGTGGTGGAGACACCAGCTGGAGGGAGGCAGGACGATGGGTTCAGTCGGCCTTTTGGAAAATAGCAGGAGTCAGAGCGGGAGTTCTCTGAGTCATGTGATGTTTCACCATTTCAGCAAGTTGTCCGGCCACACAACGTGCATATACACAGCACCGGTATCACACATGTGACCTGCTGTTGGGAAAAGCTTGCCTGAACAAATTTCATCAGAAAATAATGAAGAAAATGTCATTTTCATGGAGTAATGTTGAGTTCTTTGGACACACAGATGAGGCTTTTGATTCTGACCTCCCACGTTGGGAGAAATTATCATTGATAAACATTTTACAGTTCAGACCTTGGAGACCAAGTCTTACCAGCTCACAGGCCTATAATCAGGATTCCAGTTCATTTACGCTGATAACACTGAATGTATTCCACTCTGTATGCTATTATGGCTTACACAGAGAGGATTGCGTGGAGGAGAATAATGTAATGAGAACTGCTAATACTGTAGCATAATGTAGATTGAAAGTCCACTTATGGGTGCTAGCAGAGCCTATTGCAATCAAAATATGCTGTATTCATTCCTCCTATATAATTTCTTTGCCTTTTGCTCTCATTTTCAATGCACAGAGCAACAAATTCATAATTATGTTAACTAAGATGTGGGGAACTTCTCCTTCAGCATGGCAGCTCTTACATGGCTGCATTCACCAGCTTGTTGTTGAAACTAAATGTTTTGGCAGAAGCAGCTGGATTCTGCCATTGCAGATATATCCAGCTAAAAGCCAGTTTCACCTCTGTCCCTGCTAGCACATACCCAAGCTCTCATATCCAACAGTTAACACATACTAGTTGTGATAATCTAGACTGATTGCCTCTTTGATGTAGCGGCCCATGACCTATATGTTCTATGTGCTGTCTAGGTGTGAATCCAAAAAACCGGGATACGTAGGTAGAAAACACTACCCTGTCTTTGTTGAGCTGATCTACACTTGTGGTGAGAAGTGTACACACATGACCAACTGTGACCAACCATGGGCATGAACGTTATATGGCTTTAGGGCTTTTAAAGACTTGAATAGTTATTTTAATAGGTGAGAACTACCACCCACCAGATAACTTCTTTGTGTTTCAGACTCAGTATGTGGGTTCACACATCTGAATTCATTCAGGCCTTTCTTTGATTTATGCATATATTTGAGCCTGAATTAAACATTCAGGCTAAAGTGAGTGCAGATTCCATCTGGAAGGCCCGATTTACTCCCAATTTGTAATGCTTATTAAAAGGCCAAAACTCTGCATGACCGAAGATCCTATGAAATGTTGCTCACAGTGACACCTACTGCCACGTGGTGAAGTTAAGCGGTGTCATCGTGTGTGGCATGTAGGAGGCGATGCCAGGCTCCCGTAGTTGCTGCACAGGCCGAGTTGCGCTGAGGTGCGAGGGCCTTCAAGGCTGCTTGCAGCTGGCCCGAGCAGGAAAACTGCAACTGCAAGGGCCTATTGTAATCGTAGGAATTCTTATTATTAGGCCCAAGCAGGAAAACTGGAAAACTGCAAGGGCCTATTGTAATCGCTCGAATTCTTATTATTATTCCATTGCCTCTTTGCGGGGCAATATGGCGACTTTGCCAATCCCCAAAACGCGTATAATTTTACCCAAAATTGTCCCCCACGTGAAATTCTTGATCCTTAATGTCGTCGTCACTGGGCGTGGCCAAACCACTTAGCCACGCCCCCAAACGTGAGATAGGCCGAACCGTAAGTCGTAGAGATCTGCAATTCGGCACACTGCTAGAGCTCCTCAAAACAAGAAAAAAAAGTCTCTTGGGGGCCCTAAAACGCACAGGAAGTTGGCCATTTTGGGTCAAAGGCCGATTTGTGCCCGTTTTTCACTTTTACTCACCTCAAACTTTAATGAACTCCTCCTAGGGATTTTAAGCTATTGCCTTCATATTTGCTCAATATGCAGATAAGGGATGGGGGATTAAAAGTTATCAAAATTGTGAGTTTTTGAGCATGTTTAGGGGGCGTGGCCGGGGCACGAACTTGGCGTTTGCGCCGAAAGTGAAAAATTGCAATAACTTTCCCAAAAGAAATACAAATCACACCAAAGTTGGCATGAAGGAGGGCCTTCGGCTTCCCGACGACTCTATGGGGTCATATGCTGACATCATCAAAGCCACGCCCCTTCAGAACCAGAAGTCACTTTTTTCACTTGGAAAGGTGCCTCTATGACCCTCTTGACCTTATCAACTTGAAAGTGTGTCAGAAGACAGATAACTAGTGGGTCTAACTTCGTTTGAAGTACAGTGACTTTTCATAAAAGGGCGTGGCTGTGGTGGCGCGGCGAAGTTGGATGTCACGCCATGGCCATACGTTTGGCTTTAATCTCCACATACATCATCTGATCTGCACCAAATTCCATGTGATTGAACCTAGTCCAGTCCCCAAAACAGATATCATGACATATCCGGTGGGCGTGGCCTAATTCGTACACAGCGCCCCCTAGAAATTTTCAAAAAATCAGCCCCAAGCCATGCTTTGACCGAGGACTCTGAAATTCGGTACACATATGTAACTTGGCAGGACCTACAAAAACCTCTGTTGGAGCATTGGTCCAAACCCCACAGGAAGTCGGCCATTTTGGATTGAAGTTGCCATTTTGACCCTGTTTTGAGCGTTTCTATCCCGCATATCTGAGCTAACTCCTCCTACAGCTTTTCACCTACAGACTTGAAAATCACTCAGTATACTCTTAAGGGATTGGGGATCAAAAGTTATCAAAAGCTTTTTGATACATGAAAGCGTGTGGGCGTGGCCACGCCTCAAAATATGACTTCTCGCCATAAAACACGAAATTGATACAGCTCCTACAAGGAAAGTCACAGACACATGAAACCTTCTGGGATTGATCTGCCTCTAGGCCTGAACAATATTCACTGGTCACATGCTGACATCATCGAAGCCCCGCCCCCTGAGAACAGAAAGTGTCCAGTTTTCCTTTAGAGAATCAATGTTTGATGTTCTTCACCTAATCAATGTGAAACTGTCCCAACTAACAGATAACATGATGGTCTTACACAGTTGCCAGTACTGACTGCTTTAGCTGGAGGGTGTGGCTATGATGGCTTGGAGAATTATGATGTCACGCCACGGCGATACGTTTAGCTCTAAATTACACATGGATGGTCTGATTCACTCCAAAATAAATATGGCTGATCTTTGTCAGTCCCCATACACCTCTATTGGATTACATTGGAATTTGGATCAACAGTGCCCCCTAGGACACTTCAAGGGTTATATCTCCCTCTTACATCATCGGATCCACTTGAAATGTAGTATGCATGATCATGAGTTAATGATGGACATGTTGACACAGTCAACCAATGAAATCATTATAGCCCCGCCCACAAACAAACAAGTGAGTGCAGCTACCATTAGGAATGTCCAATTTACTCCAAACTGATTATGGTTTATCTTTCTCAGTCCCCAAACACCTCTAATGGATTACATTGGAATTTGGATCAACAGCGCCACCTAGGACATTTCAACTGTTCTATCTCCTTCATACATCATCGTATCCACTTCAAATGTAGTACACATGATCATGAGTTAATGATGGATATGTCGCTCACAGTCCCCCTTAGTGGCGACATTTGCAATTGAACAGCGGTCTCATCGGTGGCATGCAGCCGGCGATGCCAGTCTCCCGCGGTGGCTGCACAGGCCGAGTTGCGGTGAGGTGCGAGGGCCTTCAAGGCTGCTTGCAGCTTTAATTTAGTATTGTATCATCATGATTTACACACTTCTTAATCCAGTCTCTATTTGATGACCTGTTAATTTCTCTTCATTGATTACTAGAAGCACATTTGTTTTGTTTTTGTTGTTTTTTGTATTGACTAATCACAGCTCATAGAAGACAGCGTCACACCTAGAATTTCTGCCGTCTCCTCGTTTAGAGTCGCTTTTAGTAACAAACTGAACCACTAAGATTTAAGCCTATCCTAAGCTGGAAGCTGCTGTCACTGTGCACAGTGAAGTGATTGTTTTAAATAATTTATTTTAAATCGGCCAAGAGAGTAGTCAAAATATCCAGCCCGAATTATGTCAGAAGCGTAACTACAAAATTAATAGTATATTCATGCTCATGATAAGCATACATACTGTAACTTCTCACCACAACTATAAATGTACCTAAGGGGAGTAGTAAGGTAAAACCTGTCTTTCATAGTCCATTGATAATCTCAGTATTTTGCACTAAAAAAAGGTTATTTTTCATGAATAGTTCAAACAACAGACAACGATCTCGCAAATCAATTCATGGCATACCACATATGGAGCTGGGGTTAAAGGGCAGAAGTGACACAGTTTGAGGTCTCTGGATCAACAACAAAAGAAGGTAGCCAAAGGCATTAAAAGATCCAGGAAGAGGTAAAGCTAGCCTTCATTTATCATCTTTGAGTAAAATCAGCAGCGGTTGAGACTCATAGACACAGAGGTACTGAAAGCAATATACACAATGGTACTTATGAAAGAGATCTATAAAGGTCACAGCTCAGAGGGTGGCATAAGTACACCACCCATATATAGTTGTGTACTTGGGGTATACATCGGAACTGGTGATTTTCCATTCGTATGTAATCCACCTCCTGACAATTTCGTTCGGTTTTCAATCTGTATGATAAAGTGCTTTGGAGTAAGCAGAGTGAATGAAGGATTCTTGCTAGAGATAAGGGACAAAGTGGAAAACAGCAGGGAAGAAAACCAGCTGCTCTTCTCTAGCCAACCAGCTTGGAAGGTGAATAAATTTTCATCCACCCTGCAAATATTGATTTCTGTCTTTGCTGCACTTTCCATCAATGCGTTAAAGTAACACACAATCCCAAACCACCACCAGCTCTCCATGCTCTTATTTGGCACCAGGCAGCAATACTTTTTAGGGTAAGTAGCAGATCACTTCCACCATCAATTTGTTCTGAATGTGGCACTTAACTGTGCTATTTTAACTATTAAAGTAACTATTAAAGTCTGATTACACACCTGGAGAAAAAATACACGGACTCTTTCATCATAATACTGGGAGATTTTAACAGCGCGAACCTCTCAGATGAACTCCCCAAATACAGACAGCATATTAAGTGTCCCACCAGAGACAAAAACACACTGGACCATTGTTACACAGCTTTAAAGGACTCATATAATGCTGTTACCAGGGCTGCTCTGGGTTTTTCAGATCATTATCTAATCCACCTCATCCAAACCTACAGACAGAGACTAAGAGCTTCCAAACCCAAGGTTCACACTGTTAAGAAGGGGACTGAGGAATCAAAGCAGATGCTACAGGCCTGCTTTGAATGCACAGACTGGACTGTTTTTGAAACTTCAGCCACTGACCTAAACCAACTAACTGATGTGGTGACATCATACATCAGTTTCTGTGAGGACATGTGTGTGCCTCAAACGATCCACCATCATCCCGGTGCCCAAGAAACCCACCATCGTAGGATTAAATGACTATAGGCCTGTAGCCCTGACGTCTGTGATCATGAAGTCCTTTGAGCGGCTGATGTTAAAGCACCTGAAAGACATCACAGGCCCCCTGCTGGACCCCTGCAATTTGCTTACCGAGCAAACAGGTCGGCAGATGATGCTGTCAACTTAGGTCTACACTTTATCCTGCAACACCTCGACCGTCCAGGGTCAGGATCCTGTTTGTAGACTTCAGCTCGGCCTTCAACACCATCATCACCACATCCTCCACCAGAAGCTCACACAGCTCAACGTCCCAGCCTCCACCTGTCAGTGGATCAACAGCTTCCTGACAGACCGACAGCAGCAGGTGAGACTGGGGAGCATCTTCTCCTGATCCAGATCAATAAGTACTGGTGCCCCCCAGGGGTGTGTTCTATCCCCACTCCTCTTCTCTCTGTACACAAATGACTGCACCTCATCGGACTCGTCCGTGAAACTCCTGAAGTTTGCAGACGACACCACTGTCATTGGACTTATCCAGGACAGTGATGAGTCTGCATACAGACAGCAGGTGGATCGGCTGGTACACTGGTGCGGTCAGAACTACCTTGAACTGAACCCACTCAAGACTGTGGAAATGGTGGTGGACTTTTGGAGAACACCACCCCCATACACCCCCTCACCATCCTCAACAACACTGTATCGGCCGTGGACGACTTCAGGTACTTAGGAACCACCATCTCTGAGGACCTGAGATGGTCTTCACACATAGACACTGTTCGAAAGAAGGCCCAGCAGATACTGTACTTCCTGAGGCAACTCAAGAAGTTCAACCTTCCACAGGAGCTGTTGGTCATCTTCTACACTGCCATCATTCAGTCTGTCCTGTCTTCATCCATCTCAGTGTGGTTTGGCTCATCCACAAAACAGGACAGGTCCAGACTGCAACGAATAATCAGGACTGCAGAGAGAATAATCAGAGCTGACCTTCCCTCCATCCAGGACTTATACAGGTCTAGGGTCAAGAAAAGAGCTGCCAAAATCTCTGCCGACCCCACACACCCTGCACATAAACTGTTTAGAGTTTTACCTTCAGGCCGCCGCTACAGAGCACTGTTTACTAAAACCAGCCGCCACAGAGACAGTTTCTTCCCCCAGGCTGTTTCTCTGATGAACATTCAATAGAGTACAGAACAATAGCATACAGATGTTGCAAATGCACCTTTTTTATTAGATATGTGTATATTGTACATTGTAAATTGTAAATTTGTATATTCTGTAATGCAGAATATTGCATTGTACATTGTATATTGTACATTGTAAATTGTAAATTGTAAATTTGTATATTCTGTAATGCAAAAACAGAACAAAAGAGCAAAGTGTACCGGAGGCAAATTCCTTGTTTGTATGTGCGAACTTGGCAATAAAGCTGATTCTGATTCTGATTCTAAAATGTATGATCAATCCATATACTGTATCGTAATGAAATATTGTGCATAACAAATCCCTTGTCTACTCAATCCTTTGTAGAATATTGTTACGAACTTGTTTCAAACCACCACAGAGTCAAGATGTCTGCCACAGATGCCATATTCACCAAATACTATTTTGCTGATATCTAATGGTTGGAGTTAAGCCAAACTATGCCAAATTAAGCTAATTAACATATTAAATACTTATATTTGTACCTATTCCATGTAATTCATAATCTGGCAAAAAAAAGAAAGAGAATTGTTTGTAATCTTTAAAGAAAAGTAGGCAGTTAGAAGTCACAAAATGGCTCTTGCTGAATATGCTACGGCCTTGATTTGGATGAATTTGTCACCCTTTTGTAAAAGCTAAACTAACTTCATTCACACATGCTGTAATCCAGGTTCTGAAGAGACTTGGAGAAGTCTGGAATATTTCTTTTTTGATTTACTTTTGACTTAAACTAACCTATAACTTACATAAATGAATATCTCATCATCAACAACTATACAGTATTGTATAAGGTGGTAACCCTAAATCCAACTCATATACAATCCAGTTTAAAGAAATGAATTGAAGAAAACATTATGAAGATACAACAGTTGTAAAAGCCAGAATATCCTTGGGGAAATCATCATGACTAGTCGGTTGCCTGCCAGCATGCGTCGTATCCAGCTTTGAAGTTTGTCCCCACAGGTAGTAAGCTTAGTGAAGGGGACTTCCTGATACTTTTTCCTCCAGTTGCTCTGTGCCAACCTTTCCTTTTCGTGCCTGGCTCCAAGATGGTCCCCCAATCTCCCAATTATGTGTGAAATTCACCTTTAGCCATGACCTGAAAGTAATAAATTTCACACCATTTGATTCGAAATTCACATTGCACTTTTTAAGGTGGAGATTGGAAGCTGCATCCACCATTTAGGGACACACACTGCCCTAAATGCTTCCTCTTTAGCCAGCTTGTTCACAACAAAAAGAAGTAATTGAGCCACACCAATTTCATACAATATTTATCTGGTATTCTAACCTAAATCCTGCCAAGAAACAGCATGAGCTGCATATGGAAGCAGCAAGCTATCCAGCATGTTGCTCTTTAGATGAAACAATGAACCAGGTTCATTGCCTCTGTTTGTTTTACTGCATTTCCCACTATATGAGAACCACACCAGGTTTCACTTGCAAGCAAACCAGGACCCACTTTCTCAGAGTACACACAATTTGAATGAGCTTTGACATCAGCTCTAACAAAGTGGTCTGTCTGATAAAACAAACTCTGGTTTAATGGGGAAAAACAGCTCTGGTTTAAAAGAGTCGTCAGTATCTTGGTGTCTTCACAAGAGATGTCAGGGTGTGGTGCATGATGGATAGAGGGACAAAAGAAATTATGACTGAGTTTTGACAAAGATAAAGTCTTGTCTGGTTCTTGAGAACCTAATACAGAGTACCGTCTGAGCTGGATCTATTGTAGCACACCTACGTTTCACACAGTCAACTTTTGCATAAAAGCTAAAACTCTTGAATTCAAATTACCTTGTTCTTTTTGATCATCATCAAAACATGATTGTTAGAAAATGCTGTTTTGTTAAATGAAACACCAGTCATCTGATGTTAGAACACTATGTGACTCAAGTGAATTATAGATGCATTTCATGTAAAACTGTCAGCCTAGAGAACCATTGTCAATATCGTGTTTAATAAGTATTATTGATCTCCTGCAGGATGATGAGAGGAGACGCCACACCAGATGATACAATTTTTATTCAAAGTTATTCTGCTCCTGAGACATCTACTTGATCAGCTGTCACCAATTACAACACACAAGACACAGTGTAATACCAGAGCTGTCAAACGTTTATTGAAAAGCCAGCACACAGTTTCAATTGTTTTACCCTAAAACAGGCATTTATTTCTCATATTTCAGCTCAGGTGTTCATGATCCTACCAGTTTTCAGAGCTTCTGTCTTTTGGGTTAACACACAGCTACTCCTGGGATATTCAACCATTTTTATTCATATTGTTTGAAACCAGGACTTTTGCTGCGGTTTATGGCACAAAAGCTACAACTCTGTGCTGATTTATCCATGCTGCTTTGGACTTTTTAATGTAAACAAGTTCAGGCTTTTTATCATCTTACTTTATTTGAGGTATGAGTGGGCTGCACTATAGTTAGCCCTATTAACTAGAAGGTTACTAGTTTAAATAATGGCTGGGACCTTTCTGTATGGACTCTGTATGTTCCGCCTGTGCATGCTTGAGTACTCCCCAGGTACTCTTTTCCTCCGCAAGTCAAAAACAATGCATGTCAGGCTAACTGGCTGTTCTTTGGCTTAAGGTCATTTTCCCCAGGACTCTAAGTGGGTAAATATGTAGAGCCCTCTTTTTTACACCAGTGCATTAGAACAACCAGTAGCCGATGCTGAAACTCTAAGCCTAATAAAAGGCTTAATGGCAAGGCAAAACTCTAACTCACCTATTTAGAGGAACTGTATCCAAACGAGGTAGCTAAAAAATATAAAATTGCTTAATGGCCTAAGCCATTACAGGCTTAATCTGTGTGACAAAAACACTTTGACCTTTAACACTTTTTTGGTTTAACTTTAGTGCAAGACTGTCCTTCTCAAACATGTATTTATCACTTTGCAAAAAACAGAAGAACCTTTGCCACTTTAAAGTGTAACACTTACTTGGTCCTTACAGCATGCAAGCAGGTTTAGAGTGGTTTACCTCCAAAAAACGTGTTAGTGTGGTGGAGATGAATAATTTAGTCACAGCACTCCCACATTTGTTGGCCTCCCTGGTAAGAGCCTGTGTGAAAAGCCTTAAAATAAAATTCGATTTTTTTAAAACATACTGCAAGAATGTATGTTTAATTTGAGGATGTTTACTCAGTGGGGGAAAAAAATCTAATTTAAAAGCAAAAAGATTTTAACAAAATCCCTGGTCTCACAGATATTGTTTTTCATTTATACTTAAATGTTTTACTTGATGAGAGTGCCAAGTAATTAGCTGGGGTATGTATAAGAAAGATATGATGGGGGCAGCTGTTAGATGCTATCTACATGACCTGAATGTCTAGGAGCCAGACAGGGAATTAGAGTTCTCTGAAAATGGGTTGCCACTTGGCCTTTCATAAGGATAGTGATCCAAAATATTTGACAAATCAAGACAGAGGTGGTTCACAAAATAAAAACCTTCATCTATAGCCATCCAGCCCTAGATCCAAAGAAAACCTGCAGCGTGAGCTGAAAAGAGGAGGTCATAAGAGGACCCAGCACTCTGGCTGATCTAGAGAGATCATGCAAAGAGGATTGGTCAAAGATCCCTCTCTCTATACTGATCCAACCTTCTTGAATGTGACAAAAAAGATTAAGTGCTGTTTTGATGGTAAAACGGAGGATACAAAAAGTATTCACCTCAGGAGTGCCAAGAGGTGTGGGACAACTGATTTTGTAAAAAAGAAACATTTTTTATAACTTTTTATAACTTTTCCCCCACTTAATTAAATCAATGTATTCACATTAAATGCTGTATCTTTCTACATTTTTCAATGTGAGGCCTTCCCCCTGCAATAAAAAAACACATCTATTAGAAAACTTTTAACTTATTTTTACCCAGTGTGACAATAAGTGTGGGGGGTACGGAATCTTTTATCTATGGCATATATGAAAAGAGTTAAAATACTTTGTAAAACTAAAAGCTGCAGCACACAGACTGTACAAGTATCACAGGTCAGTGACTCAACCCGCTTCTACTTACACATCAGATAAATATGATATAATTTCCTTTCCCAAAGTCTGATTAATTCAGTTTTGTCACACCTCCAGTTTACTGCGTTATTCACTCCTCCACACACTGAATGAGATTTCACCATCTGGTACATGATGCTACCTCAGTCTCTGCATACAACAGAGACATGTTCTTTGTCATCTATTGGAGCAGAGACTCTGTGGGTCTGTAAAAGCTGTCTGTCCGCCCAGATACAGGCCATCTTTTAGAATTCCCCAGCCGAGGAGCATGTCTATTGACTGGTGTTGATGTTGGCCCATATTTGCCAGCACTGTCGCTTCAGACAGCCTTTCATGTGAAATTCATTGCGCCTCTGAGGGCAGTTCAGCGTCACAACTGCTCAGAGGTGAAGCACTAAAGGAGAAGAGCTCTGAAAGTGCAACCCAAAGTAAGTTTTGCAATCACCATACATTTACCTCACAGATGGTTCCCCCAGCTCTGTCTAAGAAGTGCCTTGCAAAAATGTCAGAACCCCTTGACCTTTTTACATTTACAGCATCAAACTTCAATTTATTTAATTGGATTTGTATGTGATACACCCAAAGTAGTGCATATTGATAACTTGGAAGGGAGGGGATAAAATGTTTTCATTTATTTTAAATAAAAAAAAGTGTGAATTACTTTTCTATTCACTCTCATTCACTATCATAAGCCTAAATACAATACAGTGCTACCAACAGTGTTCAGATGTCACCTAATATAAATCCAGCTGTTTGTGAAGGCCTCAGAGGTTTATTAGAGAATAATTCTGGTAAACACAATGGTTATGAAAATGTCACCACACAAGTCAAGTATAAAGTTCTAAAAAAGATTTAAATCCAAGCCAAGACTGGTTCTCTACCAAAAACGTGGAATGTTTCATCCAGGTTGAAGTCCGTCTCAGCCCCAAGTAGAGTTCCAGTATCTTAGTGTTTTGTTCATCATGGATGGGTAGACAGAGCAGTTTAATCTGCAAAACAGCTGAACCAGCAGACAAAGTTCTCGATTTACCGAGCTGTCAATGTTATGACCCTCACCTATGGTAATGAGATGGAATCGAGTTCTTTCAACATAGCGAAAGTCCATACTTCTCTCTAGCTAGCTATTTGCTCTTAAGCAAATCTCTGTTACATCTAACTTATGAAACAAAAGGAATTGAATACTGTAGGTAAGATATGTACTGTTCATAACCTCCTAAGAGCACCACACTTCAGAAAATCCGCAGTCGCAGCTACTACCTATAAGATTTTGCTGTAATTGTAAAACACATAACTGCAAAATCAGTCTTAAAATAGATGGCAGTAAAGCTCTGTGGCCTTTGGGTGAATGTTTGTCCCACACAGGTAAAAAGAGATCCTCACATCTGAAATCACTTGACATCTCTTTTTATTTGGAATAGAAGTGGCTAAAAAGATGTTTTTAGAGATTCCTCTTCAGTTTTACTCCACACTAGTTATTATATTCAATTTAGGTGGAGAGAATGACGTAATGACGGCATCTATTTGCATATAAAAAACAAGATGATGTTTTTTTTCCCAAAACATTTTCTCTCGCTGCTGTTTTGACTCATTTCATAACAAGCAACACATTTGTGTTTCTAGATTTCCAAGGTTTTGAGAGCAGTTATAAAAAGTTTGATTATTTTAATTTTCAGTTTGCAAGTGTTCACACACTTATGTTGGGATATGTCTTATGTCTAGATATGACTGCATTGTAGAGGTATCTCTGTCTGAAAAAGACCACAGCAAAAAAACAGACAATGATCATTGTAAAAATGCAGCTGATGCATGATCAAAGTTTTGAGAATGAAAATAGGTGTCAGCTGCTGAACTCTGAGTCATTTTCTTTTGTTAAATTAAAAGGAAGTGCTTAAAATTCCACGCTAGCCAAAATGCCATTTTGCTTAATTATATTTAAAAGAATACCAAGGCTGTACATTTGATTTTTAAAAGCAATTCGTTACTAGACTTGGTGCAGAGAAGGGTTTAGTCATGTCTGTTAATGTTACTTGTGTGAACAGCAGCCAACAGTACTCCATATCCTACATTTACTCAACAATTGGAATATTTTTGCCTCCTTTCATATCTTCTATTGCTCCAGCTACCATAGCAGGCTTAAGTTGAGACAGACTAATAATGAGACAAATGCTGAAGGCTACAAATGTTGTTAAAGTTTCTGCAAACTAAGTGAAAGGCCTGCTGTTGCATTATACTTAGAGACATTATAGGAGTAGAAAATTTGCCCTTATTTCCTGCGTGCGAATGTGAAACTAATGCCATCTGTGATCCTACAGGAAGACAGAGTTTCATTATAGATGGCATAAACTTTCCAGCACACAGCAGTTGTGGTTATATACATTTCAAGATTGTGGTAATGTTTATTGACTTGAAGCACTAAATTAGCATCAGTAAGAAGTAAACCCAGTAATCTTCTCACCTGCTCCTGTTGCATTTGTAGGAAGGTGTTTTCTATGCACCACATTCAGGACATGGAATATTTAAAATAAAGCATCCACTGGGAGTTATGAAGGTCGGTTTGCTGCTAATGAGGCATTATTTACACACTGGGAAAAAAAGTACAGCTTAAATTTACACCTGAGATTTTTAAGATTTTGGCTTCAAAATGTTAATTATAGGTTAGGTCACAATGACTATAGGAGAGGGAATGAACAAATAGCTGGTTCTGAGTAAAGTCTTTTTTGTGATATGGCTCCATACTAGGCTTTCAAGCCTTTTTCTGTTCTTGCTGTATGTGTACTGCCCTAACCCATAGCTTGGGACAATAATTTGAGGGAGAAAGGCTATGCTTTACCAACAGAGTATTGCAGAGAGGGACCCTCAAAAGCCCAGAAGGAAAAGTGTCCTTTGTGTTGCATATTTTAAATCCCTATTTAATTCAACTCAAAAATTCACCCTGGCTGAATTAATTGGCTGTGAGACTATATTTTACATCGAAAGGTGCAAATGGTTTAGTCCAAACTACCACGTGGTAAAATCTGCTGAGTTATGTTACATAGTGATCTGACAATCAGAGAGAAGCAGGGAGAGGGGAAAAAGTCAAGTCTTTTCTCAATAAAAAGAAATCAGGCTACCAAAAAAGATAAGAAACCACAGAATAATGAGACAAGTAGTGAGCAGCACAGCACAAACAGTTTGAGCAGCACATCAGTGCTTTGTTCTAACAGCATGGACTATTATTATAAATTTATCAACACTGAAATGGTTACAGCTAATCATTTGATACTAAGAAGTCACAAACCACACTGAAAAAGCAGTTTAAATTTGTATGAATATTTTAGCCCTTTCTCAGTGATCAATCTTTACACATTTGGTATTAGTGGATACTTTGTACTCGCAAGACTGTAAAGACACTATGTTGTGGCACTATAATCAATCTATCTAAAAAACTAAGTGCAACAGCCCTCAAAAACTGTAATGCTCATGCCAAATGATCTACAAAATTGGTCAGATGAAACCAAAAGAGTAATATTGCAAATTCCAGGCCTTAATCAATAATAAGGCAGAGTCTAACGATTACCTGACTTTCTCTTGGTACATTTAAGCCCGATTTAATGCCTTATAAAAGCAATTTATCTTGTCATTATTTCTCAGTTACTTAATTTAATATATTACTTGCAAAAACAAAATTTCGGGAAGTGCCATACATCAGAAAAACGCCAGGCCTGCATGGTTTATTGCATAGCAAACGTACGCAAGGCAGGGCAAGGAAAATTATTTGTTTAGCACATTTCAACAACAAGATAATTCAACGTCCTTTACATGATGATATAAACAGCCTTTCAGTACCATTGTAACATTGTTATATATCAGCATGATATGAAGACCATAAACCACATGATCCTCAGTTTCAGAGATGCTGCAGCAGCAGCAGGTCCCTCATCATGTCCAGATAACAGCTCTGAGGAGCTGAGACAAGGTGAAGCTATTCAATTTATTTTCTGCAAATAAAAAGAAAGATGAGTAAAGTATGTCCCTTTTTATTGCTTCCTACATTGTATATACATACTGAAGACATCAAATCTATGAAACAAAATATATGGAATCATGTAGCCAACAAAAAATTGTGAAATAACTCAAAGCATCTAATATTTTAGATTCTTCAGAATGCATATCCATTCTTTCGATGAGCTTCCTGTAGGAGTCACCTGAAATGGTTTTCTTGAATGAGTTCTCAGAGGTAAAAATAAAAATAAAGACGTGTGCATGAGAGGTATTGATGAAGTGAGAATGGGGGTTCACTTATACAAAAGGCTCAGAATTCTTTCCACATGTGTTTCACATGTTCTTTTAACAAGTGTGAACAACTTCCATGTTATGTGAAACTACTAATTATAATTTCCAAATAACTGTGAGATCTAGAAAAGCACATGAGCATACAAGGTTGGACGCAGTTGCACAAATGACAGCCCGTCATTAAATCCAAAAGATTCTTCTACTCTTGGTCAGAGTTAGAGCGGACCAATGGTGGATTAATACAACCGGCAGCCTAAAATAACTTCATGTAGAAACACAGATATTTTTGGTGAGAAAATAGTGAGCAACTAAACAGTGTCACATAAATGGTTGATAGTTGCTAATAAAGGATTGTTTCCCCAGGAATTTGATTATTTTCAGCTTGAGTTATTTTAATTGCTTAAATAAGCAAAAGCAAAGAGTCCATCTGACCAGCTGTTAGCCTTCCTCCACTCTTAGTATATCTTTACCTTTCAGCAATCTCACTGGATGAAGAATCTGTCTTATACAGGCAAGGGAACTATTACTGATTATAGCTTTACAGAACCTTAATTCAAACAAATCTAAATGATGTCTTTACAATAATTATTGTTTACACCTTTGTTTTTATTACATTTGCTCCTCATGGACAGCTTTGTTCTTTTTTGATAATGACTTTAAACCTTTCTTTACAGATAAGCAGTTTTAAATGCCACTCTGCAGAGCACTGCAGCAGACGATTCGTATAATTCAAAACTACACAACACTTATTTTATTCACCTCTTCAAGTTTTCTAGAAAAACTGGGAAAGTTTTTGTGTTGCTCCAATGAGATGTATTGGTTTATTAAACCATGAATAGTTTTTAATCCAGTTCAAAGGTTTGCAAAGGAATGCCTAAAGTCTGCCTAAAATCCTCATTTGTGATAAAATACAGCATAACACCTCTAAGTGTAACGGTGTGTGCTTGTGCACAAACTGCTGGTTTTCCACCAAACATACCTCGCGTGGCATCTTCCTACATGCCTCTTGTGATTAATTCACTGCTGCATAATAAATAAAATCAATTCCAGCTGAGGCAATAATTTACCTGCAATTAAGCTATTGATTGAATGTTCTGATCTAGCAATAATTTTAATGTCAAATAATTTAATCCAAAATCTTCTGCAAAGCAGGGAGATTCAATGGCTGCTGCCAGTGTTGAGGGAATGCCCATTTGTCTAGTGGGATCCAATGTGGAACGTAGTTAATGTGGATGTAACAATGTCACTCAAGTTTTCACTCAGTATCTCTGTTACCCTTTAAAAAACATCTAATAGTGATAGAACCTAATCTAATAAAAATAACTGGAATAACAGCAACTGAACAGGGAGGTGCAGAGAAAAAGACACAAAGCTCAAAACACAAGCACCTAACACAGGAGAATCATGACAAATCAACCGTTGGTTCAAGGACCAGAGAAAATAGATCAAAACTAATGCTCTAGAAGCAACTGTTTCAAAATAACTTTTTCACAGGTAAGGGGCTGCTGAGGGTGTGGTAACAGAGACAACCTGACTGACTTACAGTGCCTTGCGAAAGTACTCGGCCCCTTTGAACTGGTCAACCTCTTGCCACATTTCAGGCTTCAAACATAAAGATATAAAATTCAAATTCTTTTGAGAAAAATCAACAAGTGGGACACAATCGTGAAGTGGAACGAAATTTATTGGATGTGTCAAACTTTTTTAACAAATAAAAAACTGAAAAGTGGGGCGTGCAATATTATTTGGCCCCCTTGCGTTAATACTTTGTAGCACCACCCTTTGCTGAAATTACAGCTGCAAGTTGCTTGGGGTATGTCTCTATCAGTTTTGCACATCGAGAGACTGAAATTCTTGTCCATTCTTCCTTGCAAAACAGCTCGAGCTCAGTGAGGTTGGATGGAGAGTGTTCGTGAACAGCAGTCTTCAGCTCTTTCCACAGATTCTCGATTGGATTCAGGTCTGGACTTTGACTTGGCCATTCCAACACCTGGATACGTTTATTTGTGAACCATTCCATTGTAAATATGGCTTTATGTTTTGGATCATTGTCTTGTTGGAAGATAAATCTCCGTCCCAGTCTCAGGTCTCTTGCAGAGTCCAACAGGTTTTCTTCCAGAATGGTCCTGTATTTGGCCCCATCCATCTTCCCATGAATTTTGACCATTTTCCCTGTCCCTGCTGATAAAAATCAGGCCCAAACCATGATGCTGCCACCACCATGTTTGACAGTGGGGATGGTGTGTTCAGGGTGATGAGCTGTGTTGCTTTTATGCCAAACATATCGTTTTACAT
Source organism: Girardinichthys multiradiatus (assembly GCF_021462225.1). Lineage (NCBI taxonomy): Eukaryota > Metazoa > Chordata > Actinopteri > Cyprinodontiformes > Goodeidae > Girardinichthys > Girardinichthys multiradiatus. Next base: position 15,480,772 of record NC_061795.1, read on the forward strand.
TGTGGCCAAACAGTTCGATTTTGGTTTCATCTGACCAGAGCACATTCTTCCACATGTTTGGTGTGTCTCCCAGGTGGCTTGTGGCAAACTTTAAACTAGACTTTTATGGATATCTTTGAGAAATGGCTTTCTTCTTGCCACTCTTCCATAAAGGCCAGATTTGTGCAGTGTACGACTGATTGTTGTCCTATGGATAGACTCTCCCACATCATGGGCCTCTTGGTTGCATCTCTGATCAGTCTTATGGGTCTGGGTAGATTTGCAGTGGTCTGATACTCCTTCCATTTCAATATGATTGTTTGCACAGTGCTCCTTGGGATGTTTAAAGCTTTTGAAATCTTTTTGTATCCAAATCCGGCTTTAAACTTCTCCACAACAGTATCTCGGACCTGCCTGGTGTGTTCCTTGGTCTTCATGATGCTCTCTGCGCTTTGAACAGAACCTTGAGACTATCACAGAGCAGGTGCATTTATACGGAGACTTGATTACACACAGGTGGATTCTATTTATCATCATCAGTCATTTGGGACAACATTGGATCATTCAGAGATCCTCACTGAACTTCTGGAGTGAGTTTGCTGTACTAAAAGTAAAGGGACCGAATAATATTGCAAGCCCCACTTTTCAGTTTTTTATTTGTTAAGAAATTTGACTCATCCAATAAATGTCATTCCACTTCACGATTGTGTCCCACTTGTTGTTAAATCTTCACAAAAAATTTGAATTTTATATCTTTATGTTTGAAACCTGAAATGTGGCAAGAGGTTGATCAGTTCAAGGGGGCCGAGTATTTTTGCAAGGCACTGTAAATGGTTAAACATCCCAAATCACTTTGGTGTATAATTCATTTGACAGAGAGCAACTACAATTAATCTTCACTTCTGATGTTAAGTCAGTGCTGTCAGCTTGAAACAAGGACATTTTAGAGCACTTCATGCTGCCTTCTACTAACAAGCTTTTTTAGAGATGCTGATTTCATTTCCAGCAGGACTTGGCACCTGCCCACACTGCCAAATGTACCAAAAGCTGCTTCAATGACAGTGGTGTTACTGTGCTTGACTGGCCAGCAAACTGGCCTGACCTCAACCCTATAAAAAATCTTGGAGTATCGTCAGGAGGAAGATGAGAGACACCAGACCCAAAAACGCAGATAACCTGAAGGCCGCTATCAAAGCCACCTGGGCTTCCATTACACCTCAGCAGAACCACAGGCTGATCACCTCCATGCTTCATTGATGCCGTACTTCATTAAAAAGTAGGCCCAACCAATTGAGTGCATAGAAATGAGCATACTCTCAGAAGCCTGACATTTCTGTTTAAAATATAATTTTTTATTGATCTAATATTGAACTTACATTTTCTAAGAGGCTGAGATTTGAGTTTTCATTATTTGTAAGGCATATTCATCAAATTTACAGGAAAGAAAACTTGAAACATTCCACTCTATGTGTAATGAATCTATTTATCTGTTTCAATTTCTGAAAGGAGTGGCAAAAACATTTAACTTTTGAAGTATAATAGTTTTTTTAGATATACCTGTAAATGTCTCATGAAAAGTCTGTTTGCTTTAAAAAGCTTTTAAACCCTAATTTTTCTCACAAAAAAGGCAGGCTGCATGTGTTGATGTCAAAGGACCGGAAAACAGCCAGATTGGTTGAAACCTTGTGCAGCTACATGCCACTCAAAATGAAAGATATGCTGAAAAATACACTGTTGATCTGTTGACTCAAAAAGCTTACACACTGGCATCTTTTATTTGGTTGAACCTTCACAGGAAAAACAGCAAAGATTTGCAGCACATTACATTTCTAAAAACACTCAGCATCTCTCTCTGTCGTATAATTTTCAAAACCTTGCACTGCTTTGAATACAGTTTAGATCTGATTATGGAAATATTCCTACTCAGATATGCATGCTGCCTCTGCTTTTCAACAACCTACATGACATTCCTTCGCAAAAACACTGGAGCTGAATAATTAAAGAGCACTATTTTGTGTTAATGCATTTAATTATCATGATGACATTAATAATTCATTTTTTTGTGTGCTTTATCAAAACAATCTACATTTCAGAAGCATTAATTTACTTTTTTTTTTATAAGTCCCACTTCATGGAGAGTTTCTCTGGACTGAGGGGGGAAAGCCCTTAAATGACTACAGGCACCTGATGCCATTTGCAGGTTCATCCCTAAAGCCTCATATGCCTAGAAGTTTCATAAAAGTACCCACCATGTTCATCTAAGTGCTCCGTGGAAAGAAAGTTAAAAAAAGAGAGATTATATTGCAGCTGTTACATAATGTAGTTTCCTTGTTCCCTCACTGACAGCATATAAATGTTTAACGTAAACCATGAAATAACCATTTTTCCTTGCTAATTAGGATACCACCTCGGCGCCACTTTCCCTGCCTTTCTGTTTGTGTCTTTGCAAACTTCTGCCATGTAATCTGGTGAGTCAGGATGACAGGAGAAAGGAGAGAATGGCCCAGCACAGACAAAAAAGAACCATTAATTAAGTAAAAACCAAACATTTGTAACATTTAATTTTCTTTGAAAATGCATCACACACTGAGAACCAATAAACAGAAACGATAAATAAACGATTGTCTTACACTTCATAATAAGCCTCAAAAAGTATACTTTGTTGCATAGGAATGAATGAATGAATGAATGAATGAATGAATGAATGAATGAATGAATGAATGAATGAATGAATGGAAATACACAAGGTAATTTACATCTGAATGGATTTACATTTCGAGAGATTGACACTTAACAGTAAATTCAACTCAGTGCTATATAAAGTCAAAGAGCAACACAAAGTGGCCCGTATTTGTGAAGCGAACGAAACATGATGCATGCTTTCCAGACTTTTTTTCAGTACAAATAAATGTGAAAAGTGTGGCACTCATTTGTTTTCAACCCCTTCTTAGGTTGAGAACCCTAAATAAAATCCAATGCAGCCAATTGCTTTCAGGAGTCACGTTAGCACTAAATACTGTCGCCCTGTGTGTAGTTTATCCTCAGTATAAAGCAGCAAAGAGGCATAGGGTAACTCTAGAAGAGCTGCAGAGAACCACAGCTCGGGCGACAGAATTTGTTGACAGGACAACTATTATTATTTTATAAATAAACCGTGGTTGAAAAAAGCCATAAGAAGTCTTGTTTAAGTTTCCTTTACAGGGAATATGTGGAAGAATGTGCTTAGTTTAGGTGATCATTATTTAACTTTTTGGTCTACATGGAAATTCAGTTCAATTAAATTCAAAGATACTTTATTGATCCCAGAGGGGAAATTAGAATTCCAGTACAACCCATCCAAACATACATCATGACACAAGACAAGGGGGGGGGGGGTCACCAAGGCTTTGCTGCCCACTCACAGGCGCTGCCCTTGCTAGATGAGAAAAGAGGCCACATTAGGTAAGTAGAGGGAAAAAAAATCATATTTCACACTATATCCTTAGCAGGATACAGTTTGAGATTGCAAAAAACCTCAGCACAAAGAAGCAACAAGTTGACAAAACAACATCATGCCGGGAACGGTGAAGGTGGTGTGAGGGGGTGCATATGTTTATCTTGAGCATGTGTGTGTGTGCAAGTGAGTGTGTGCAAGTAAGTCCATGAAGCACTGTCACAGAGGCCATTGTCCTTGATGGTACGTTGGAATGTTCATCAACCGGCCACAAAGTTCTGAGCAGGTCCACAGATGTCCTCAGGGAAGGGAGGGGGCAGAGGAAGCAGAGCATCATGTTTACATAACTTCCAGGAGAAGTTGAAGATAGCCGGCCATCAAGGCCGTGCAGGGGAGCCAGATTCAGAAAAATAATAATTATTTGGGTTAGGCAGACTCTTAATTTTCCGTCAGCCTTGAGAGTCTCGCTGGTGCTTCTCAATGGCGAATCCAAACAGCCAAATTCCTGGTCTTTCGCCAGATCCGAGCGAACAACTTTCTCCGAGATTTATCCCATTTCACCCGAGTCCAGGAACCGCAACCTGCCCGCGATCCTGTGTAAGGATCACATCCAGTCTGCGATTCAGCTCACGTAACTTCTCAGTCTGAGTGCTGATCGCCCTGAAGATCCCATCATACATGCCAGGCAGCCTTACAATTGCCAAAACAGCTGCTGACATTCTCCGAATTTCTCGATATGCCAGGTGACTACAAAAAGCAGAAATCCTGATATCAAACATCCAATTATATACACATCTTCCACATCCTCGACTGACATTATCGACAAACACACAATCCTCCACTTCTGCCAGGAGTCCATTGTGTATCCAGAGAAAAAAGTCCAGCCCGGACAAGTTGGGCTCTCCTTCACCCTGTCTTCTCGTCGAGAAAATTTGATCAATTGCATTGAGAGACCAGCTGACCAAATCCATAACTCAGAATTTGGAAGATATGCAAAAAGAGGCTCCAAAAAGAAGACAAGACACAGAGCTGAAGCAGGGCAGATATGCGAGGGGTGCGTGAGACAGAGAAAAAGCGTCCTCCTCCACCGAGAGCAGAAAAAGAAATGGCTGTGCGTGGTGGGAAAAATAAAACTCCACATCACCCAGAACACATAGACACCACAGCGAAACATGGTGGTGTCAGCATCGTGCTGTGGGGATCCTTTTCTCCAGTAGGGACAGCAAGCTGGTCTGACTTGATGAGGAGATGCAGCTAAATACAAGAAAATCCTGGAGGAAAACAAGGGGGTAGAAGTCATATTCAGTAAATCAGAATATTATTGAAAAGTCAATTTATTTCCGTTACCCAATTCACTAAGTCAAACATATTATATAGATTAATTACACACGGATTGATGTTTTTAAGCCTTTATTAGTTTTAATTATGATTGTGCTTACAGGTAGTGGAAACATAACATTTACGATTAGAGTATTACATCACACCAATAAAATATAAATATTTAATACATAAAGTAGGCTTAGTAAAAAAAAAAATTTAATACCTGCTAATGCCCTTTTTTATTTTCTGCATCATAATCATATGTTTTTTCTGTAAAATGTCAGTGTTAAGAGACCTGAACAGGACGTTTTTCTTGTCATAATAGCTTTGAAATGGTGACTATAATCCATTTTAGAAAAGAGGACACTATTGCAAACATGAGGTTTCACAGACATATTGCTCTGAGCATGACAACAATGTGGCTTATAGTAAGCAGCAAGTGAGATGAATTTTACTGAAGTATGGTGTCCAACATCTCAGGAGGGCAAAAAGGGCAGAAAGGATTATACATAAAATGAAATCAAATGTGACAAGTGGACCTGTTTGCAAAGTTGCTGCTAAAGCTACTTAAGTTTTAGGGTTAAAATATATTAAAGAAAAACAAAGGCATCCTGCTTTATCTTGTAATTTATGTCGTCTTATGACAACAAAAAAAACTTTGATATGTCACACCGAAGATGAAAGCTGAATGACTGTGAAAATTTAATGATCCACCTTCTTCTTTGAAAGGCTGCTAGTGTAGGGCAGGAGCCGGTGTTTGTGCTTCTAGCTGTGCTGCTGTGCCTTTTTTCCCCTCTGCTTTTCAAATGTTGTTGTGTTCATGCTTCTGATCTTCACTGCACCAACGGCACTTTCATAAGATCAGAGTTTACATGGTACATGCTCTTCGACCGTTAAGTGTTTAGTTGGTTTGATATTTATAGAATTTTACAAGTGAACACACACACATAACTGTTTTAGAAATCTTACTAAGCAGAGAAAATGTTCATAGTATGTATTCAGTATGTCTTCCTGCTGTGTGAATTGGACTCAAGTGTACCATTATCATGTAAACTGCATAAAATTGCTCCAACACTCTAGCACACATAAAAAGAAATGAACAGTAATTCTTTCATCCATATTCAGAGCAAAACAGACAAACACTTTCTGCATTTCAGGTTTCCTTCTCATCTTGCAGCTGGCAGTATTCAGCCTGTTCTCTCACCTTCAGCATTTCCCCAAAGTTCCAATCCAAATCCCAGGCAGCATAATCTCATCCCTCCACTCTGATGTATTTCCATTTATCTGAGCCTTGTGCTACTGCCAGCTCAGTCCTGTGTAGGGGAGAAAGTGGAAAGAGGATTTCTTCTGCTTTTGCCTTGCTGGGGCACTCCACTGAGGGTGTAAGTCTGTATCACCTCGGAGCTCCATGAAGGCAGCTTGGTGTCACCCCATCACCGCATCGAGACACAATGCCTGAATGATTTGAGAGGTGGAAAAAAAAAATGTACATCATGCACTACATCAGCAAATTAAAACTACTTGCAGTGTTAGAATTTCAAAATGGCAGCTGCAATGCTTTTATTACTGTTTTTTAATATACTGTGCTATTCACACTTGCTAGCAACACTGGGAAAGATTCAAGTGTTAAATAATAACATTAAATAAATTTTTTTGCAGCATCATCAGGAAAAAGTCATGTAGTCCCAAGAAATAGTAAATTGCAAAATCACCTTTACTGGGATCCGTAACCATTCCTGTAAAATCATAACAGTTTAATTATTATTCATTTTTCAAGCTAATCAGCATTTCTTGAAACTTTTAAAAAGTGATCAATGACTTCCTAGTTGCTAAAACTATAAATATATGAAGCTTTAGCCTATTTAATTTTGCCACTGGCCACTCGGCTGGACGAGGACTGGTATTTATTTTGCTGTGACCAGGAGGATAAAGGAGGATTTTGCTGAAGGCTACTGAGCTCATAAATGAGCTTTTTGGCATTACACACTTTAGGTGGGTCCGGCATGAAGCAAAGGATCAATACGTAGGAATGCATTACCATGAACACTGGTCAGCACGGTGGAGGATCTATAATACTGTGGGCCTGTTTCTCTTCCGAACAGGAGCGTGTCTAGAATTTTTTTTTCTTGGGGGGGGGGGCAGGTGGGGCACAGATTGCAGAAGTGTGGCACCCTGAAACTGTAGTCTAAGATCCAAAGTGTAAGCTATTATATTTTGGTTCTACTATTGTTCTGTTTCTGTTTTTCAATAAAGGTAAAACAAAATTAGACCATCCTAAAGCTGCTAAAGTTATATCTCCCATTAGAAAGCTTTGACCCTACAGCACCAGTTTAATTTTGACTTAGTAGTTGTTTTTGTTTTTTGCACTAAATTATTGTTTTTCTGTATACAGTATAAATTTTGTTATATTATGTTTTTGTTATGAAAATGTTTTTCAAAAAGTTATACCATCATCAGAATAACAAAAACTCAGCACACGCGCAGCTCATTGCCAGTTGTGACTGAGAACCACTCGCAGTGGTGTTGCAAGCTTTTCAAAAGTATGGGGGATGTACAGGTCCTTCTCAAAAAACTAGCATATTGTGATAAAGTTCATTATTTTCTATAATGTAATGATGAAAATTTAACATTCATATATTTTAGATTCATTGCACACTAACTGAAATATTTCAGGTAGAAAACCTGTGGGGGGGTGTGATCAAGAGAAAAGAACAGAAGAAAGGACCCAGTACTCTGGATAATCTGGAATGTTGTCCAAAGTGTGATGGTCAAAGATCTTTCTCTCTGTACCCTCCAACCTTGTTCTAGGAAAATTACTATTGCTATTTGCAATAAAGGTGTTTTATTTAAGAATTGAGATCAACGTTGCCAATAGGGGTGCTACCTTGATTTTTGTAAAAGACAGTTATTAATGTTTTGTTTCCCGCCAAATATATGTACTCAAATTGAAAAATGGGTTTTCTAAATTTTCCATGGTGAGATTATGCAGTTGCAGTAAAAGAAAATGTTGTTTTGAGCATTTACACTTCTCACTGGTGTGCCAAACACTGGCACTGTATGTAAAAAAAAGCTTTACTGTAAATCTGGCAGAAGTAATTATATGCTTCATTTAGATTTCCCCTTGATTTAGCAAAGAAGATATCCAGTGAAATCCCTACCTCTAGAACATCTTATGTAAGACAGCATCACAGTTAGTATTTGTCACCACAGCTTCACATAACAAAAAAGTATTTCCAGAACACATTTCCTCCACTTGAATATTATGTGCAAAAGCAACAGGTTACGTTCAGGGCGGATAGTAAAGACTCATAATGGTTGGTGAATGGATGGCGTCTGAAAGCTAATGGTATTTTGCAGCTTATTCTGTGAGTAGGTAGCATGAAAAGAAAAATCTGTTTTACCCCCTTCTGAGTACACCCTAGGAACATTTAAAATAATTCCATTTGTAGATCTTGCACTTCAAAAGGTTATTGGTGGTATATGATAAAAGATGGTGAATGTAAGTATTTTACCTAACAATGTCTTTGCAAAGAAATGCATTGTATGTTCCTTTTTCCTTTGCTTTATATTTGTAATCATAGAAGACACAATAATAATTCTGTGAGTGTGTGTTTGTTAGGAATTAACCCTGTAGCAGAGTTTAGACAGCAGTTTTGTGTTCTGGACCTGAATTTTGTTGCTTTTAACATCTTGAATCCAGTCATTATGATTATAAACTGGGATATACGGTGCCTTAAAAACATATTCATACCCTTCAGATTGTCTTACATTTTTCATGCTACAACTGCCAACATTAATTTATTATACTGGAATTTTACGTGACCCAAGCTAGCATATAGTTGTGAAGTGGAACTAGCAGTGTGTTTAGCTCCATCAACTCCAATCAACTGTGACCAACCTTCCTGTCCCTGCTGAAGAAAAGCAACCAAATACCATGATGCTGCCACCAGCATGTTTCACCATTAAATTAAATGTTTCCACCACACTTTTCAGATTTTATTAATCAATCACCCCTACTTCACACTTATGCATGTCATCATTTTATGGATATTTCTGACCCACATGCAGTAAACGCTCAAAGGACACCAGGAAGTGTTTAACAGATTTATTGAAAACAGAAGTACGGTCTTGGCACAGTAGGCAAAGCTGTAAGAAAGAAAGCATAGGTAAGTTAAGATGGTAATTAAGATGGGAAACTAATGGTGTTCTGTTTCTTACAAGTTGGTTGTTGACAAACCGCCAGGAGGAGAGGGAGTCGGGCCGGAGGAAACAGCGTGGGACTACGGAGGTGAGTTCTACCAAGATACTTAGTCCCTTGGACATTAACGGTGTTTGAAGGATTGTATGGTGGGCACGTATGGAGCAGTGGAGGGTGGACAGGTTTCGTGGAGGCAGGATCAGAGGTCGAATCCAGGAAAAGATTAGCAGGAGGAAATCCAGCAGCACTGCGTTAGCGAAACACCAGTTTGTAGATCCATCCGTGTGAAACTTGGAACGAGGTCTCATAAGCCAAATCCATTGGTGGCCAGCCTGGGTAACATCCAGGTAGCCACCAACATGGTATACTGAAAAGACAAAATAGGTTAACAAAGTCGAAGCAAGCAATACGAGAGGCGGCTCAAAGGTCGGCTTGGATAGTACCACTGAAGGCTAACACTCGAGCACTGATATGCTGGCTCCCTCCTGCTTAAATACTCCAGGAGCCTCATCACCGGTGAATGGAGAACACCTGTCTCACCGCTCCTGCTCTCCAACGCCCTCTAGAAAACCAAACACAAACAATACAAAAAAAACACAGAGATCTCCAACCCCGACAATGCACTCCTTTGTTTTTTTCTATCACATAAAATCCTGATAACAAACACTGAAATTTGTGGTTGTGACCCAATGGGATCTGTCTAATATTTGTCAGTTGAATGTCTTTTAAGAACTGTTTTCTGAAATATACAGCACTATGAAAAAGTTTTATACTACTCCTAATTTATTTGTACTTTGCTTTCAGGGAAGCAGACTTTGTAATTCCCCAGACTTTCTGAAGGTCTTTCGAAGTTTGTTGTAGTTCCTTGTACCTGACCATACAAGATACTTAGCTGTCTATATATACAAAATGTGGAGATTTGTCATCTAGGCAAAAAGCTAAAGAAGAGGTGACAGGTGTAAAATCTATTTACACCAGAGAACCATTTTAAAAGTCTTACTTTAGGAAGCAAGGCCTGTTGCAGGTTGTAGACAAGTTCCAGACTGAAGATTTTGTCAATACGCTCTCAAGGAATCACATTTTTGGTGCTAAAGTACTATTATATATCTGTCAGACTGTCTTATTTTTTGTATTTTCCAAAGACTCAACCAATGAAAAAAGAATGAATTTGTGTTTGTATGGTGCAACAATAGGTTTGGTTTGGCTATGAATAACTATTAATAAGTGCCAAAGGCAGCTATTAACAAAATTTGTAATTTTTATCAAAATTACCCACTCAGGGGACCACCTGATTATCAGGAATTGACAGTCAAACAGCCTTTAGTCTTTTTCAGTCATTGTTTTATGACAACCAGCCTCGTGAGGTGTGGTATTATACAACAACCATCCTGTGGTGTTTGAGTTTTGATTTTCTTTTGTCTATGTATTTGGACCATTTCTTACTGTCTATGTACCCAGCCTCCCTGAAATTAAAACATTGACACTTACTGTGTAGATTTATTTTGCAAAAAGATAAAAACATATTTTCAAGCATAACTTGCAATAATTGGTTCCAAGGTCACACCTGTGAAAAGTAATATTGGTATGGACTTAGACCTTGATCTAGCCCAAGGTCCAAACAAGTCATGTTCAAAGAAGAACATAACCACTTTTCCTTCAGGAATCATGACAGTAACTGGGAATAAACTGATATGAAATATTAGGAGCATTTGAAAATACTTTTGTGTTGAGTCACATAAATTATCCCTGGCTATTTAGGACAACCAGACCATCTTCATCTTGATAATTATTTTCTTAACTTTTCTGATTTGTGATTATGACCAGTAAATGATAAATCTTTCATCTCATCCCTTTCTCTCCAAGTTCCACAGTGTACAACAGCTCAGAAAATTTATTTTGGGAAGGTTTTATCAGTGCCAGGATCTACTGCAGACACCTTAGAAGAGTTTCATGGTGGACTGGTATTTCTAAAATGCTCCTAGAAAGGAAAACAGAGACAGAATAACAGCTAAAGCTGCATATATATTGCAGTCATGGTGTTTACAGCGACATGAGGCAAGGCACATGCAGGCTTAGAGTGACTCAACACACCAGTGTCGGCTGTCAGGCACCTGTAGCCCCACCACTTCACACGACTGGCCTCCCACAGACATCCTGTACACAGTGCAGAACCTTATTAACACGTGTTTTAATATGTAAGCTGCATTATGAGCACATGGCTTTCTGGTTGTTGCATCACTGTTGTGTTAGCACCAGGTCTGGAAGTGAAAAAAGCTTCACATCAATGTGGTCGTTATTCTGTGGCAGCAGGTATTAGGTCAGTAAAGTCATTTAAGCTTCTAATATAGTTTTTTTTTCCTTTATCTTTTTGAAAGAAGAGTTATTTTTAGGAACAAATAGTGCTCTATGTTGCCTTCTTGATATTTGTATGTATTGCTCTTCTTTTTTACCTGCTTCCACCCATATTTTGTTGGTTTCATTTTAAAACCTATTTGGTTCCTCCACACAACAAATTTTGGACATTTTTAGGTTGAAAGTGGCAACTGAGATGTAACTTGACATAAATTACATCACTGTCTTGATACAGGAAAATGCTGCTAAACAGAATATAACCTACGTGTGCAAGCAGTGAACCTCCAGATGGTTTTGAAAGGATTAGGCTGGCATTGATCCTTGGACCATGAAATAGGGAGCAAGCGGAAGTGGAGCATGAAAACACGGAATGCAGCAGGTCTAAAGCCACACTATGCAAAAGCAACATCAAAGCAAATATATCACTGTGAAACTAACTTAATCTGAAAAAAATCTGATCCGACAGAAACCTATCAATGCAGACAAAAAAAAGTTGCTACTGCAATTTTTTTCTGCTGCTTTCAAAATAAACAGTAATAAAAGTTTTGGGTCACATGAGTTGGAGCTGAAAAGCAAATATAGAAGCTGAGGTGCCCTGTATGTTATGGCACTGATTTAAAATTTTGCTTGTGTTACCCTCCATATATCGAACTGAAGCAAAGACCAAAATATACTCTTCATTAGCATTTTATCCCTATTCATTGCTGCTGCAGCTGTACATGCATGTTCAGCTGACTAAACTTATGAATTTCTAATGTCGGGAAAATTGCGCCAAAAATATGTTTACAGGAATTTGAATGGCGTGTTTTGATGTCAAGGTGCACATAATATGTGACATACAGCCCTCTGACTACTCTTCGGTGTCTCTGTCACAGGAATACATTAGCATAAATCCATACTGCAGGCTTGGTAGTCACACACACCCTGCATTGTTTTGTTGCTCATTGTGGGTTTTTTCTGTATATTATTAATTACCTAGGCTTAATAGGTGAGGATTTCTCATTTTAGACGGTCATTAGAAACATATTACTGCACCGCTGATGCAACGTGACTATTTACTCCACAACAATTTCCTTTCTGTTTTTTCCCTCAAAGGCTCGGAAATGAGCCAGGGAAAGAGAAGGGACATGCCCGGGTTATGCCGGAGAGCATAGCAGGGAAAAGCACGTCGAAGCTGCTATAGTGCTTTGCGAAAGTACTCGGCCTAATTTTTTGTAAAAGAATCAACAACAAGTGGGACACAATCGTGAAGTGGAATGAAATTTATTGGATGAGTCAAATCTTTTAACAAATAAAAAACTAAAAAGTCCAATATTATTCAGCCCTTTTACTTTTAGTACAGCAAACTCACTCTAGAAGTTCAGTGAGGATCTCTGAATGATCCAAAGTTGTCCCAAATGACTAATGATGATAAATAGAATCCACTTGTGTGTAATCAAGTCTCTGTATAAATGCACCTGCTCTGTGATAGTCTCAGTGTTCTGTTCAAAGCGCAGAGAGCATCATGAAGACCAAGGAACACACCAGGCAGGTCCGAGATACTGTTGTGGAGAAGTTTAAAGCCGGATTTGGATACAAAAAGATTTCCCAAGCTTTAAACATCCCAAGGAGCACTGTGCAAACAATCATATTGAAATGGAAGGAGTATCAGACCACTGCAAATCTACCAAGACCCGGCCGTGCCTCTAAACTTTCATCTCGAACAAGGAGAAGACTGATCAGAGATGCAGCCAAGAGGCCCATGATCACTCTGGATGAACTGCAGAGATCTACAGCTGAGGTGGGAGAGTCTGTCCATAGGACAACAATCAGTCGTACACTGCACAAATCTGGCCTTTATGGAAGAGTGGCAAGAAGAAAGCCATTTCTCAAAGATATTTATAAAAAGTCTTGTTTAAAGTTTGCCACAAACCACCTGGGAGACACACCAAACATGTGGAAGAATGTGCTCTGGTCAGATGAAACCAAAATCGAACTGTTTGGCCACAATGCAAAACGATATGTTTGGCGTAAAAGCAACACAGCTCGTCACCCTGAACACACCATCCCCACTGTCAAACATGGTGGTGGCAGCATCATGGTTTGGGCCTGCTTTTCATCAGGAGGGACAGAGAAGATGGTCAAAATTAATGGGAAGATGGATGGGGCCAAATACAGGACCATTCTGGAAGAAAACCTGTTGGAGTCTACAAGAGACCTGAGACTGGGACGGAGATTTATCTTCCAACAAGACAATGATCCAAAACATAAAGCCAAATCTTCAATGGAATGGTTCACAAATAAATGTATCCAGGTGTTTGAATGGCCAAGTCAAAGTCCAGACCTGAATCCAATCGAGAATCTGTGGAAAGAGCTGAAGACCGCTGTTCACGAACACTCTCCATCCAACCTCACTGAGCTCGAGCTGTTTTGCAAGGAAGAATGGGCAAGAATTTCAGTCTCTCGATGTGCAAAACTGATAGAGACATACCCCAAGCGACTTGCAGCTGTAATTGCAGCAAAGGGTGGCGATACAAAGTATTAACGCAAGGGGGCCGAATAATATTGCACACCCCACTTTTCAGTTTTTTATTTGTTAAAAAAGTTTGACACATCCAATAAATTTCGTTCCACTTCACGATTGTGTCCCACTTGTTGATTTTTCCCAAAAAATTTTGAATTTTATATCTTTATGTTTGAAGCCTGAAATGTGGTAAGAGGTTGACCAGTTCAAAGGGGCTGAGTACTTTCGCCAGGCACTGTAAGTCAGTCAGGTTATCTCTGTTACCACACCCTCAGCAGCCCCTTACCTGTGAAAACGTTATTTTGAAACAGTTGCTTCAAGAGCATTAGTTTTGATCTATTTTCTCTGGTCCTTGAACCAACGATTGATTTGATTAGAATTTTATATCTTTATGTTTGAAGCCTGAAATGAGGCAAGAGGTTGACCAGTTCAAGGGGGCCGAGTACTTTCGCAAGGCACTGTATGTGCTGCCTGGGCTCCAACAAATCGATGTCTGACTCTGGTTTTCCAGCCTTCATCAGAGCAATAACATATTATTAGTTGTCAGCAGCTTTCAAGTTTTTCTGTTACTTTGGTCCATGACTTGACATCTCTCTTAAAGAGTGAATATGCAGCTTGCTCAACTGCTCTGACCGAACAAAGATTGACAGAAAAAAGCAAAAGGACGAAGGAAGAACATTGAGGTTGGGTCAATATTAAGATGTGTGTTTTTTAAAGAGTAAAGGCTGATTTCTGCCCATGTGTGTCCAGATTTGCTGCTGTGAAATGAATGACATGACTATAATGCCCCTATAATGCAGCATAAATCGAGTTTAACCCAGTAGTCGACATCCCAAAATCCCCTGTACTTCTTATGTACATTTTGTCCTCACATGATTATCTGTAACCATATTTAAGATGTCACAAGTCTATTTATCATCAATCCATCTATCCATTATCTTTAGCTCATCAGAGATGCGAGAGTCGCGGGGGCTACAGGTCCAGGAGGGTAATCTAGGCAAATATTCCCACTTTACAAAGGAAGCTCTTTTCAGCCACTTGCACAGCTCAAGACTTTAGCCAGGAATTTAAATCTAGGGCAAAAAATTGATTTCCAATTGGACAATGACCTTAAGCCTGTGTGTGAGCAGTTATACAGGTCCTTCTCAAAATATTAGCATATTGTGATAAAGTTCATTATTTTCCATAATGTCATGATGAAAATTTAACATTCATATATTTTAGATTCATTGCACACTAACTGAAATATTTCAGGTCTTTTATTGTCTTAATACAGATGATTTTGGCATACAGCTCATGAAAACCCAAAATTCCTATCTCACAAAATTAGCATATTTCATCCGACCAATAAAAGAAAACTGTTTTTAATACAAAAAACGTCAACCTTCAAATAATCATGTACAGTTATGCACTCAATACTTGGTCGGGAATCCTTTTGCAGAAATGACTGCTTCAATGCGGCGTGGCATGGAGGCAATCAGCCTGTGGCACTGCTGAGGTCTTATTGAGGCCCAGGATGCTTCGATAGCGGCCTTTAGCTCATCCAGAGTGTTGGGTTTTGAGTCTCTCAACGTTCTCTTCACAATATCCCACAGATTCTCTATGGGGTTCAGGTCAGGAGAGTTGGCAGGCCAAATGAGCACAGTGATTCCATGGTCAGTAAACCATTTACCAGTGGTTTTGGCACTGTGAGCAGGTGCCAGGTCGTGCTGAAAAATGAAATCTTCATCTCCATAAAGCTTTTCAGCAGATGGAAGCATGAAGTGCTCCAAAATCTCCTGACAGCTAGCTGCATTGACCCTGCCCTTGATAAAACACAGTGGACCAACACCAGCAGCTGACACGGCAGCCCAGACCATCACTGACTGTGGGTACTTGACACTGGACTTCTGGCATTTTGGCATTTCCTTTTCCCCAGTCTTCCTCCAGACTCTGGCACCTTGATTTCCAAATGACATGCAGAATTTGCTTTCATCCGAAAAAAGTACTTTGGACCACTGAGCAACAGTCCAGTGCTGCTTCTCTGTAGCCCAGGTCAGGCGCTTCTGCCGCTGTTTCTGGTTCAAAAGTGGCTTGACCTGGGGAATGCGGCACCTGTAGCCCATTTCCTGCACACGCCTGTGCACGGTGGCTCTGGATGTTTCTACTCCAGACTCAGTCCACTGCTTCCGCAGGTCCCCCAAGGTCTGGAATCAGCCCTTCTCCACAATCTTCCTCAGGGTCCGGTCACCTCTTCTCATTGTGCAGCCTTTTCTGCCACACTTTTTCCTTCCCACAGACTTCCCACTGAGGTGCCTTGATACAGCACTCTGGGAACAGCCTATTCGTTCAGAAATATCTTTCTATGTCTTACCCTCTTGCTTGAGGGTGTCAATAGTGGTCTTCTGGACAGCAGTCAGGTCGGCAGTCTTACCCATGATTGGGGTTTTGAGTGATGAACCAGGCTGGGAGTTTTAAAGGCCTCAGGAATCTTTTGCAGGTGTTTAGAGTTAACTCGTTGATTCAGATGATTAGGTTCATAGCTCGTTTAGAGACCCTTTTAATGATATGCTAATTTTGTGAGATAGGAATTTTGGGTTTTCATGAGCTGTATGCCAAAATCATCTGTATTAAGACAATAAAAGACCTGAAATATTTCAGTTAGTGTGCAATGAATCTAAAATATATGAATGTTAAATTTTCATCATGACATTATGAAAAATAATTAACTTTATCACAACATGCTAATATTTTGAGAAGGACCTGTACTAATTCTGTCTGTCCAAAATTTCAGCAAACAATTGTGGGAAGCGTGTGGAACGATACCCAAAACGTTTGAGAAATCACACAGTTTTAATGCCAATCTTGCCAAATACTAATGAAGTGTATGTAAACTTCTGAATTTCAAGAATATTTTGCTTATTATTCTGGCATTTCGCAAAGAGAAATAATTCTGGGGTTATATTTCTTTTTTACTGTATTTTTACACTGGGAACTGTGTTCCCCTGATAATAAAATATAATGGAGATCGACTGTGTGAGACAGTTTAGAAACTATTAATTCAATTTTGGGCAAAGCAATGGTTTATTGAAAATAAATGTATTTTTCTGCCTTAAAAAACAAATAAAGGTGAATCTGAAAACCATAATTTTTCCACTGTGTGATTATCGGTAACATTCCGTGTTTTCAATCTAGTGATGACAGTTGGTGAGTAGGCGTAGACCTTCAGGACCTTGGTCAAGGCCCTGTGGTTGTTTGTTGTCTTTTATTTCGATCCGGATAAGAGGAACCTCTGCGGCACATCCTTAAAGAGCAGATATCTTTTCAAAGAGCTTTGTTGTATTTCGTCCTTGCAGTGGTAGAGGCAGTAAAATGCATTGAGGCAAGGTTTATCAGATTCAACACACACTAAATAACTACTGTACCTCCCAATGTACTGATGTGCTGAATGGATATGAATTTTAGATTTATCTGTACGTTGCAGCAAGTGATAACAAAATAAAAACGAAATCTTGACTAAACGGACCATCTCTACATCTGTTGTGTTGACTAAATGGCCAGCTTCTGGAAAACAGAAGATAAAAACGGTCGGTTGGAAGTATATACTTTTAGCTTTGGATGATGCAATGTAAATGTAGCTCTGCCATGAATTGATTTGTCTCTAGACTGAAAGTCCACATGGGCATAAAATCCGTATGCGTAACTCCTGAACTAAGCCAAACTGTCAGTCAGCTTCTGAGACAGGAAGTGGTTCAGGTTTTTCCTTCACTACCTTGGGGCGAGGTGGCCTCATGCGTACAATGTTAATACATGTACTCATGAGTGAGCAGCTCAATGCTTTGGGCTGTGGATAAAATGTCTCGTTCCATTGGTCTGGTGCAGCTGAAGGGAACACTTTAAAGCTTCCTTTTTACTTCTGTTCCTGCATCCCAACAACTGACTACAGATGCTGCATTTTATATGTCAGAGGAGCCTGGACTGATTCCAATCTTCGAGCTGCTCATGAGATATTAATAACTCACCTGTGCGTTTGTGTGTTTGTATCCATGTGTGGGTGTGCAAGTGTGTTTGTGTGTTGCCAGAAGGAGAGAGAAAGTCTTTCTGTGGATGTTAAACACCCACAGCTCCCTCTAGCTTCCCCAGTGTGAACGACTTCCTGCTCCAGATGCAGTTTGCTGAGGAATGTGGGTGTCTTACGTGCATTTAGCTCCAAGCAGCTCGTTTGTCATGATTTGAAACAGGGATGGTGATCTACACCAGAGCAGGACTTCACTGATGGACCAATTTGCTGAGCTGGTTTGCCTCATTTTGCCGAAATGCAATGGACAAAATAAACTAATGATGCTGCAAATAACAAATATCAACCATTTTAGCTCTTAGCAATTCAAATTTTATTCATAAGCCCAGGTCAGCATATTCTTCTCCATCTCTTACTATCGCATTTGATTATGAAACAAGTCTTTGAGTTGTTTTTTATACTATTTTGTTGCCAGTGAGAGAGCCACTGGTGGTGTAGAAGAAACAACAATGTGAAACATTGTGGGAGACAGACTATCAGTCAGCCAATGAGCTGATGGGAGCAAACAATGAGCCAGAGTCTGACTTGCTACAGAACAACTGAGACGAGAGAAAAAGGAAAGAAGTTTAGATACCGTATTTTACCAATTGATTCACTGAGAGAGAGTTGTCTCAGGGACCCAAAAGAGGAACTAATAAACACAGAGGAATTGGACAAACATTTGCTTCTCAGTGACAAAAATGTTGTATTATAAGGTCAGTGAGCTAAATTCTTATTTGGTTCGTAAGTGTACAGAGGTATGGCAGTGTTGTGTCAGTCCTTATTGGTGTACTGTAAAAACTGCTGAGTGATTTGTTTAACCTACACGCTGGTTTTATGCTGCTGGGACAGACATTGGGCAAACACTGGGTTATAAAATGTGACCCAGTTTGTCAGGTTGAAGGAGAGACTAAAGCATACTCATCTTTTTTCACAGACCATGATGTTGACCTGCCTTTGACTTCTGCTACAAAGATAGTAAACACCTCAGCGTTTGTTAACATTGATCAACAAAGATTTATTCTACTCTGATGAGACTTCACTGAATCTCTGCCACAGGATGAAATAAAAAATGGTACAGTGGTAAAATTATGCTGTATAATTATGCTAACAGTAATGTCTTGTGTTGGTGACATAAGTTCACACAAAAGAACGGGTTTGTTTACTTAAGATTACATTGGCCAAGTTTACATACCCTGGTAATTTCCTTGCTCGGTATCCGTGGAGGCGCTAAAAGCGGAAGTCTGCACTTCCTTTAGTAAAATATTTCCAGTATGGGTGGTGGATTTCACCATTGTATTTGAATGCAAACTCTGTAGAATACTGTAATATTCAGCAAGGGTAGCTGAGTTTAAATGTTGCGTTTGGACCCAAAAATGCGGAACTTGTGTCATGTAATTTAGGGTTAACAGAAAATATGAAAGAGTATAAACAGGGAGATGGCTAATATAAAATCTGGGTGATATTCAACCAACCTGCGACCTGTCCAGGCTGTACTCAGCCTCTCATGCCCAATGACCCTTTAGAGATAGGCACCAGCTCCCCCACCACCCTGCATGGACAAGCAATGGATGGACAGATGGACGGATAAACCAATGAAAAATGCTTAGCATCTCCCCCTTACATTTCTACCCAGATTTTGTCTGATTTGGCCCTGGATCATGTGGTGGAAATATGATGGGGAGATAAACTAACCCCCAAAGCTACCTTGGTACCTGAAAAGGTTCCTGCAGTTGAAACACATCTATAGAGCTTTGAAGTTTCATTCCCAGACTGTCAGTTGATCCTTAAATGTGGAAAAGAAAGAAAAGAAACATTTACATCAAAGCAAAAGTAATGTTCTGCAACACACTGCACTGTTAGTTCTGTAAATCTGCAATAAAAAAATGTTATGGTGGCAACTCTCACAATATTACAATGTTTAAGCTGCTACTAACTATATTCCTCATTCTCACTGACACTCTGGGAATGATGGCAGTAACCACAATGTATAAAATGTATTGCCTCCTAAATGTATTTTTCAGGCATTAAGTTTAAGCTTGTACCAGGATGTGTGGGACAACTGCAGTAAAATCATGAGTACACAACCACAATGGCAGATGCTACCATAAAGGTGTTGCATGACACAATGAAGCAGTTAACTTCCAGCAAAACTCAGTGGTATGCACAAAAAAAGCTGAGTAGGCTGGGTTGATTCAGATTTTTGTATCCCAGCAAAAGGGAAATATCTAAGTGACTTTGAAAAGGAGCTCACTGTTGGGGTGCAGATGGCATGAGCTCAAGGCAGTTCAACTGTTTAGTGTTGCAATGTGAACAGTGGTGACATCTGCATTTTGATCTATGGGAAAGACAACAGTAAAGCTATGGATTTTGTGGTCAACAAAACACATCTGATTAAAGTACTGTATTGCACTAGTGTGTTCTGTTAGGATAAAGAAACGAGCAGCTGTGATGGTAAGAATGGGCCCCGGTGGCACAGAAAGGGAAATCATAGTGGCATTACAGAGAGGTTAGAGGGCACTGTTCCATAAAGATTGGGGAAAAACACCAATAGTGTCAGAAGAATCATATGAAATCATTTAGAAGATTAACTCACAATGTCAGGATAAATGGATAAAGCATATTTAGAATTAAAATTATAATCTTTTTTTGCAACAAAATAACACATAACAAATCCAAGTAGTGCATTTTTCCAGACGGAATCAAGTGAAGTCTTCATTAAACCAGGTTCATCTGATGAAGACATTCACTTCCGCACACACCAATAAGCCTAAAGAAGTGATAATATGATGGTCTCTCACTGAATATGGATGGGCTGAAACAGTGAAATAAGAACAACCTGTTCTGTGAATCTGCCTGTCACTTTGCTGCTGGTACTCCTGAATTTCACCACTGAGGGACAATGATGATGGGTATTTCTATTCTATTCAAACCATTTTATGTGGCTACTCAGGCGTATTTTATCAATGACTTCTGTTAACCTCGTTTGACATTTAATCAACATCTGATTATTAAACACTGAACACTAAATACTAAGACCCCATTTAGACTTTTATCTAGATTGCAATTTATTCTGCATATGTATTCAAAAAATATTCAGTACCTAACTTTTCTCAGTTTTAAATATAATCAATAACCTGGACTGCTGTCACTATCTCTCCCCTTCTTTTAAAATGTCTTGCGTGATTCTCAGCAGAAGCAATGTGACAAACACTTATAAAAACTTTAACATGCTCTCAGCAGTTGGCTTTATTCCCTCCACTGTGCCAACCAAGAAGCTGCAGACTTGCCACAGTAGAAATGTACAGGTTTTATATTCCAGTTGGATTTGACAAGAAGTCCTTTTTACTTCTGATTTAACAAGCAATTAGAAAATGCCTAATTTACACACTATTTGTTTAGTGAAGTGTTATTATTCATCAATGAAAGAATTTGAAAAGAATTTTGGGCATCAAATAGACTGTTTAGGTAAAATGTAATCACCTTACCACTTAAGTTAGATATTTGAACACTTACCTCCTTTTTCCACAGTATTCTTCTTTTGTCCTAACAATGGCACCTGTATTTCTTTACTCCTCACACCTCTACTTTCTCCCCTTGACTATGCCTACTATTTCTGTGCATGAAGTGTAGAGGTGGTTGGTGTTTTGTTCAATTTTAATTTTTTTGTTCCTCTCTAATGTTATTTATGGAGTCAATGCATTTTCAATCGAATAACATAAAATAACCCTATAAAATTCCTCTGTAAATAAATAAATAACTGAGGCAGAGAACAGACATTCCGAGTTAGCAAAGTAACAGCACAATTGTGGTCGTCTCAGTCGAATTTTTTGCCCCTGATACCGATCCAAATCATTTAATACTGTAAGTATTTAAACATTCTGATTTTCTTTAAATTCACTGTTAGGTATATGTAGTAAAATAACACACTGCGTTGCATCAGTGTTCTATGGTCTGTATTAGTTTTGTGATTGTGTAACACTTAACATAACTCCCCGATGGTGTTCTGTCACAACCAGAATTTCTGCTGCTCCAATATGAGAGCAACACATTGATCTCCTGACAACCATTTACCTAAAATACGCAGCGGCTTTATTTGTTTCTAAATCTATATCTGTTTCCACACATACAACTGCAGTCTTCAATAAACTAATCACCTGCAGTTTTGATCTGAAGCGCAGATTGTCGATATGCAAAGCATGTTAGCATGTTAGGATGTTGGCTAAGTATATTTACTCCCGGCTCTGATATGAATCGATTATAATTAAGCTCGTCACCACATTTCATTGCAGCTCCAGTTCTTCATATTTGGACAAAACCTTGAGAAAAAGTTAATCTTTTGTGCTTCATGACCTTTGCTGTGAATGTTGTAAAATTTAATGTAGTGTTTTTAGTTACACTCTGCGCTCCTCTCTATGAACGTAGCACACAGAAGAGTATAGATGACACGTTTTACTGGGAACAACATGATAAAAAGTGAAAACACTTTTCTTTTTTAGGAAAACCCAGATTCATTAGATCAACAAAATAATTTGCATGGCATATAATTCACTGCGCACACAAAAAGTGGTGGTGATAAAAAAAAAATGGCCGCACTCGCAGGGCAGGGCATGGTGGCTCAAACAGACAATAGACCTACAACAGGAAGATATCTGGTAGATATCAATTTAACCCTTGTGTGGTGTTCATATTGTTTTTACTCAGCCAATGTTTCTGGGTCTGGTGGGCCCGTTGCATTTTGTGATTTTTAATGCCTCACAATCAAACACTTAATTAAAATCATGATATGAGTGGAAACATATTTACAATTAATTTACTTTAATTTTATAATTTTTCCTCCTGTAAATAATGAAAATGGGTCCCACAGACCCAAAGACCACACAAGGGTTAAATAGCTCTGAAGGAGAACCAATGAGCCAATGAATGAGATCAGACTGGGACATCCCTAATCCTTAACAATGTTGTTATCTTGCAGTACAGCTTGTTGAACTGGTTTACATGAGGAAACTTCCTTCATCCCTCAGGATCCAGTTGTACTAGAGATATTATGTGCCATTTGGTGCATCATCATTCTAGATCTCTAGTTATGGTTTTTTGTGTTGAAAACACCTTTAATAACCCAAATATGTTTTCTTTATTTGTTTGTTGTATTTTATTTAATTTTTTTATATAGTAAATAAAGCTTTAATTATATTTGTTGATGTCCTTGTTGTGAAAGGCTTATTAATATTTTTATTCATATTTAAAATGGATTAATTTATATTAAAATAGATTTTATTTACAGTATATGAGTGTCTGTTCTGACAAGAAATTACACACCTTTACACAACCAGAACAGTTTCATACCACATAGATATATCTGTAACTCAACAGCTGCTTGTGTTGGAGAAAAAAAACAGACTACAGTGTAACCAGGCGGCAGTCTTCATACTCTTCATTAACAGAGTCCTCTAAAGGTCTGCTTGCAGTCTGATGAACATCTGGGCTCAGTGTAATGCTGATCATAGCAGGCATACTGCTGCCAAACCTCATGCAGGGAGCGCTAAGAGCTTGAAAGCTGTACTTAATTTTCACAAAGAATTAGTACTTTTCCCTTCGACAAAAAACACACCCAGGTGCCCTGCATTATCATGCTGTTAACCCTGCCTGACTCAGCACCTTGATGGTAAAGACCCAAGGGTCTGTGAAGCAGCTCCTCCACATTTTTTAACTACATGCTTGAAGGATGGGATGCTGGAAAAAGTGCATTAGCGCAGCATGAATACGTCTGAATTGGAATAAGAGCTTTTCTCAGCTGAGCCTCCGACACCATGACCTGCAGAGGCCCAAGTTTGACTTTTGCCTGTATGCGAATCGTCAGACGCCACAGCCATATGGACGGCAATAGGCTCGCCTGCTTTGTGTGTCTGGAGCCTCGTCCTCTGGGATAAGCTGCACTCAACATTGAGTAATGCAATTATCACGGGCATAATTCTGTGATTTTGGTTCAAGGCAGAACAATTTTATTTTTAATTAACACATGTGGCCGTACAGAACGGAATTAACCTTGTGTGTGAGTGTGTGCCTGTGTGTTTTGTCTTTGTGATCATTTAAGGATATGATAACCACACTTATCTTGCATTTATGAGTTTTTTTGCCTGTTTTTTCACTAAAACGGTTATTGGAGAAAGTTGATGCGATTATATCATATCTGCTTCACATTTTCATCCTTCTATCCATTTGCATGTCTTTCACATCTCTGTGTACACAGCCAACACTACATGAATTTGCATCCATCAGTGCACGTGTTTCTGCGTGGTTCGCCTACAAATGCCAAACAGAGAAAAGCTTGCGTTAACCTCTCACATTGGACTCACCACTGCTTCGCTAAGGTTGAGGTGCAAAGCTTGCAAGGTGAGGTGTCAGGATGAGTGGCTGCTGCCGTTTGGCACTAGTCTGTCAGTGCAGCGTGGGATACAATCACAGCCAGAGTCAAATACTGCATGCACACTTCTGACTTCTCTCAAACTAGCAGATGAGCATCTTTGAATGCTGTGTGCCTGAGTGCCTGTGAGTAGGTTTGTTGAATTGTCAAACCCCCCCTGTAGCCCTGCCATAGACAGATACGAGCCGCCTATAGCAGTCCATGTATGCACATTTATTTCTTTCATGTGGAGACTGTCAGGATAATCGTGGGGCGTGATTTCCATTTACCTCCCATGCCTTCAGCTCATGTTGTTCAGTTCAGCATTGAAGGAATCTTTCAAAGTGATTCTCCTAAAAATAATGAGAATTACAAGCTGTTGCTTCAGCAAAACGTCATGCAAAAGAGTAAAACAAATGTCCAAGCAAGGATGGTATTATGAACCATTAACTGCTGCCTGACTTAGGGCAAAGCAAGTATGAAAGTACTAAAACACTTAAACTAAAGTCTTTCATTCCTGTTGCAAATTTAAGCTGTCATCACATGTTTCTAGGACTGTTTATGTGGCTTCTGACACATAAAGTACACACAAAACTCACTGACAGATGGGGCAAACCAATAGTCCCATGCAACAGTAGTCATACCCCTTGAACCTTTTCACATTTTTTCAAATTACAACAAAAATGTTGTATGTGTTTTTATTTAGTTTTCATGTGGTAGACCAGCAAAAAAGTTTTTTTTGTTGTTGTTTTCAACATTTTTGACAAACCAAAAGTCTGAAAAATGTGATGTACATTTTTATTTACCCCCCTTCTATTTGATGCACTAGATATAATTAAGTACAATCAGCGGCCTTGAAAAGTCACTTAAGGGTTAGATTGTAAAATTATATTCCAAGCTTTTAACATCTCTCTCAGACCACTGTTCAATTCAAATGCAAACCTACTAAGACATGGGTATCCACCTAAGTTGATGTGTGGGACAAGGTGAGCGTCATTCAAAAGCAGCCAAGAGGACCATGCTGCACACGGTGGTGGCAGCATCATGCTGTGGCGATGTTTTTCAGGGTCAGGTGAGCTGGTCAGAGTTGATTGGAAGATGTAAGGAGATAATTACTGGGCAATCCTAGAAGAAAACTTGATAGAGGCAGCAGAAGACTGAAAACTGGAGTGGAGGTTCTTGTCCAGCAGGACAAAAGATCCACATCTCAGGTGGGATAATCAGTCAGCAGAAATGCAAGAATCTCTTGTCCTTCTTTGCTCTTCTTCTGTAGCAACAGCAAAGCTATTGCAGAATGAAAGCCATGATTCTATTTATAGGTACCCACATGCCATGTAAGATACACAAACATGATCAGGTCAGATTAAACAAGATGAAATGACTTGACCAAGTTACAGAACCCTATGTGTTGCAAAACACTACACATCACATTATCTATACGGTGAAATGGAGTAATGGCAGCGTCGTGCTGTTGGAGTGTTTTTATGGTTCCTAGTAGGAACAGAGAAGCTGGTAAGAGGTGATGGGATGATGTATGGAACTAAACACAAGACAATCCTGGAAGAAAACCTGTTAGAGGTTTCAACGAATGTGAGACTGGGATGGAACATTTAAGAACAAAGCATATTAATGTGTTAGAATGACCCAGTCAAAGTCCATACATAAATTCAGTTGAGAATCTATAGCAATTCTTGAAAATCTTTACAATGCTTTTCGATCCAATCTAAAACCATAGAGGGAAGACAAATTGGATTCAAGTAGTGTGTCAAAATAAAGCAGCGCAACCATGACAAAAGATGTTGGCAATGTTTCAAAGCAGTAAACAGTTGCTTTTTAAAGAAACATGTCCTACCATCTGGCTTCGCTTTTTCAAATCGACACAGAAGATTGCTTCAGAGGTAGTATTACATATGACAACAAAACATGCATGGTGCTGTAAACATGTAACATTTTTTTCTGTATGCCTAATTAACACAATGAAGCTGTTTTCTAAACCCGTACCTGAAACTAAACACTTAACAAATAAAACTCTAAGTTCACAGAGTTGGTCCAAAACATAAACCTGTGGTTTGGAGGTCCTTTGATGCCTTCCACTCAAGTTTTTGTTTTTGAGAGTTCTGTGACTCATCGTCCTGCAGAAAAATAAATTGCTCCACTGAGTGCTAAACAAATAAGATGGTGTGTCTCTGCAGAATGAATTAAACTGTCAACGGTGTCACCACTAAATGTTCCCTGACATAAAACATAAACCATGAACTTGTCTAAATGGCTACATCTTTATTTTACCTCACCTCTCTAATCGATTTCCATGGATGACAGGCATTCCGTTTTCCCTAATCAATGACATATTGATTGACTGACATATTCAAAATAATTTCAATCGACACACATTTTAGTTAAAATTTTCCATCAATAAAGCCTGTTTATTCCACGTCAGTATGTCTAACAAATAACAGCGCCTTTGTAAAGTGCTTGTCTTTGATGGCCTGATTGTTTAAAAGTCACAAAAATGTTTCAACACATTGTTGCAGTTCACAAACCCTTATGCAGGTACCATCCACCATCACACTGCTGGCTACTTTCTGCTGACTTAGCCTTTTTACAGCAACAGACCATAAATTGTTTGCATGTAGGCCAGTCTAAAGACAATGTGAACAGTGAATAAACTTGGAAGGGAACCTGCTCAGATAAAGTAGATAAAAGATTAAAAATAAATACAGTGTGGTCAGATGGCAGCCAGTAATTTTCAGATTGGATTTCAGCTAATGCATTCCTCTTCTCTTTCACTCTGCACAATGTATCGCTCTGAATATGTGCAACCAAAGCCCACTCAAGCATTGATTGCCAGCACTCCTCTGCTGTTTGTTCTTATATTTAATTTCTCATTTGTGTGGTGGCTATAGTTCCAATGTGTGCATTCGTTCTCATACCACTGCAAAGCAGCTGTAGCTTCCAGCGGGATAAGTTGCAGGAGTGAGGTGAAGGGGGGAGTTTAAGGGTTGTTTACACAGGGTGCTGTTCAGGTCAATTGGCCTTGAAATAGTGACAGATTTCAGCTGAGGTTGAAATGATCTAATTTTCTCCCTCAAAATATTCATGAAGCAATTATAATTCAAGCGATTAACGGTGAAGAACAAAGGCAAACTGTGACGAGCATTGTAGTCGTGGGATTTGTGCAATATTTGAGAGATAGGAGTATTTGTTTTACGTGTGTGCGTCAACAGCAGGCTGTGTTTGAGGTAATGAGGAGGCTGAAAGCAGAATATTCTTGATACTCGTGCCCCTCATGAACCCAATTGGAATTGCAAATAGGTTTGCTCGGTTTTTTGGTCATTACAAGGGATTCTATGCTATCATAATCAGCAAGAGGAATATCAGTGAGCAGAAGGGAACTGAGTGTTTCTCAGATGCAGATGTTGTTCTTTGGTTCTGCTCAATCCTCAGCTGTTGGCTCATATCATGCTCTTTTTTTCAAAGGAGGTGAAAGAGAACTCAACCTCCGTCTGTCCCTCTCTCCAACCAACCACAATCTATCTGGTGGAGCATAAAGAACACTACAAGAACCCCGCTGTTGCTGTGTTGTAATTAGCAGCACTTGCTTCAACTCAGAGCAGTTTGCTCAGGTATAAATGCATAGAAACAGGTGGTGTGTGTGCATCTGAGCTTCACAATCAGTCAAATTGCTTCAGGTTACTATAGAAACACTTTCCCAGCACCTAAAGCTGGGCTGCTTAAAATCTGAATACGAAGATGTTTTCAACTTCAAATGGGTGATTGACTTTGTGTTGCATTCTTTCTAAGACGCTGTCACATTTACCAGCGAGATCTGAAAATGTTTCAAGTAGGGATTTTCTGGTGCCACAGCAGGAGGGATGGGATATTCTTACATCGTAGCAAAATTTAGATGTTCTTCCCACTGGGCTGTCTGGCTGCTGTTTCACATCATTTGCCATTTCTGGAATGTAAACTGGTAATATTGTATTGGTGCTTTCCACAAGCATAACCAGGTATGTTACTGAAAATTGGTTCAGTGACTAAAATGGCCACCTGTTCATATCCTTGAAATATGATGTGTAGCACACCCAAACATTAACACCCATACCTTTAGAAAACAGGTCCAACCAAACAGTATAATTGAAAAATTAAACAAAAACACTATTAATAATCTAATTTACAAACTAACTAAACTAACTTAAACTAAACTAAACAACTAAATGGCTTCCACAAACGGAATATTCTATGCAGTGCAGCTCAAAGGTACTTCAAAGAAAAAGAAAAATAATATATATAAATAAAACCCTCTACTTGATTGTACCCAGTGATGCAATCAATGACATCACGAACCTATAAAACAGAAAGTGTTGGGATGTCCCTTCACAAGCACCTGTTCTAAATGGATGATCTGACCAAAGGAACGACCAATGGAGAATGTACACAGTGAAACATTACTCTACATAGTTTACCACAAATGTATATTTAAATTCATTAAGGACATTGAAATTAACCAATGACGTTTCTTTAAGACACACTGGTGGTGGTAGTGCGATGGTTTGGAGCATCCTTTAAGACAAGCTGTTTAATTCCTTAAAGAAAACGCAAAAAACTAGCAGTGTTAGACAGCACCCATGCAGTGGTTAGACAAGGAAACTCAGGCCCCAATGAACCCACTGCAGATATAGTTTTTGAATTAATAACTTACCTTTATTTTTTAATTAATAAATCAATAAAGCTGCATCTCCACGTTCTGTGGAATTCCAAAAATAAGCTCTGTAATATCTATTTGACACCAGTGGGTGGCAATAATGTTTTCATCAAAACTCTTAAGAAGAAGACCCTAAGCATGGCTAAGGCAGTGCTAAACTAAGATTATTCTGTAATTTGTGGTAATCTTTGCAAAGTGGTATCTCTGTTTATACAAATGTTATGTTAATGTGGACAGGTCCTTAGAGCAGCAAATGAAAGACATCTGATTTACTTCCCTACTAAAATGGAAAATGTCCTGCGTTGGAATTAGATCAGAAGGGGCAAAAACCTACTGTGCAGAAGACTTTGGCCAAAGGTGGCTTTGTGTGGAAATATAACTGCATTAAAGTCACACGTGCAAGCAGAAACATGTCTAACAACTTAAAGTATAAAATAGACATAAGAATTTAGGTACAGAAAAACAACAGCAGGTGCTCTGGACTGATTGGCCAAAATCTGAAATATTTTGCTGGAATAGAAAGTAGTTTATCTGCCAAAAAGCTGCAGAGCCTGATAATGATGAATGTCTGCAGGCAAGGTTAAATTTGTTTCTGGGATATTTGAGAAGAATTTCCACAACAGAATGATAGTGGAACATAAATAATTCTTATATCAAGTATTTTATTTTTGTTATCAGGCTGCAAACTGGATGCTGTTTTTACTCATTTTCCAAAAACATGGAATTTTTCATTAAAGAAAAAAACTTTCATTATTTTCTAAAACCTAAAATTACATATGAAATTATGATTCTTTAACCCAACGTTACATCCAGATGTCCATAAATCTTGAAAACCTTTTCACTTTTTTCTAAGTGTCATGTAGGTTTAGTTGGTTCAGATTAATTTAACCAGAAGGGGAATGGCAAAAATGTCTTGTTAGATTGTAAAGGTTTCTAACCGCCTACATCATTATTATGCTGGAAGGTCTAAGAAGGCCCAATAAGCCTCTTCCAGACTGATGGTTGCTAATTTTCTTCCTGTTTTTTCTGATTATTTGTGCATTTATCTTGCCATAAGAGTTGACAAATTGTATATAGCGCACAGATCCAGAAAATATGAGCGATCCACCTGTGTTTCATAGGATGCCTTTCCAAATGTAACATCCTTATTGCACCTGTTGAAACAGTCCCACTGCTCTCTGCTTCTCCAGAGTCCTGTATGTCAGTTGAAGTTATCTTTGGGATTTTCTACATCCCAAACATTATTTCTGACAGTTATGGTTAAAGTTTTTTTTCGTCTACCTAACCGTGGCTTGGTTTCAATAGAATTCCTAATTTTCTATTTATTTTATTAAAGTTTGAATGATACTGATGGCATTTTCATATCCTTGAATATTTGACTATATACATTTTTATGTTTTAAAAACTTCCACTAACTCATCCAGCAGATCATTTTAATTTAAAATGAAAATTTTAAGATACTATAACTATATAAAGCACAAGACAGAGGTTCCTACACTTTGTCATCAACTGACACTCAAAATGACTAAAATGAGAAATAAAGCGAGCGTGAAAAGATGCAAATTGACTCAATGTTAACAATATTAGACACTTAATTAACCAAAGGAGACAGAGTAACTGTAAATGACCACAAACATTTGCAAGTTGGCTGAAAATAGCTACAGTAAGCAGATTATTACTGGTAATTACAATCAAAAAAGCTGATGTGTATGCATGCAAACAGAGCCAAAGTGAAACTGAAACCACTTTCTTACATTTGTACATTCAAACTTAATAGAAAGTATTGCTTCTGTTACACCTAAGCCATTAACTGGAGACACTCACTGCAAACAATGCTTTTTTTGAGTTTATGATTTGTTTACCTTCTGTTCGCTCATATAGTTTAAAGGCACAGTACGTCCAAACAGAATGGATTCAAATTGGCTTTTATTAAAAATTATCTCCGACCCAAACTTGCGTGCCCATCTTGATAAACAAGGTTCGATACCTCAGACTTCATCTGTTGTCCCAGTGGCTCCATGGGAACGGGTTATCAAGTTTGTTGAGCAATTGTCTTGGAACAGCAGCTACCCGCCTGGTAATTGAAAGTGAGTGAGTGTGATGTGGAAAGAGTGTGGCAAGATTTCGCTGGGCTGAGGGGAGGCTGAGGGAGGAGAGAGGGGGACAGGTTTATGAAGCGTGTGTTTGTGTGTCTGTATCCAGGCTGTCAGGAAAATAGGACAGTGTCAGTGAAGGCTCGCTGTCCCTTCGGATTCCTCTGCAGTGATGGCTATTGGTGTTCCTCCTCCCCCGGGAACTGCTGCACTGTCATCGCAACAAAAACACACACTCACACTTCTGCACACAGTCCTTTGAGACAGCATCCTGGCTCTAAAGGTATTAGGTTTATTTATTTTTTATTTTGGGATGCACAGGCTCCCACAATCCTTCACAGTTGGGCTCTTGTGTGAGTAAATTTGTTTTTCTGAAACATTAATGCAACACATTCTTGCACATGCGTGACTTATTGTATACAACACTTTACATGGCATCCATTGTTGCCCCAGCACAATGACCACAAGGTCATGCCTTGAGGATATGTGCATTTTTCCAAAGTGACACTGTAATGCTGCTGCTGCTACTATAACGGAGAGGCAGAGAGAGAGAAAAAAAAAGAGATTTATGAATCTCCCTCCAGTAGCTTATTCTTGACATTTCCAGCGCAGTAGGTGGCTAGAAATCTTTTCAGCATAACAATGTTGTTTCAAAAGCAGGAAATCAATTGGTATTTTTTTCCTCGTGTTGCTATGTGTACAGGTGGAGAATCCATTTCAAATGGCTGAGTGCCTGTTCTAGTTTATCAGAGGATTCACGTTACATATGTGATGTTTAACTTTACTTGTCACAACTGACTAATCTGATTTCTAGAAGGTGAAAAAACTTTGCTGTTTTCACTGACAGGCAGATGATAAAATACAGGTCCTTCTCAAAATATTAGCATATTGTGATAAAGTTCATTATTTTCCATAATGTCATGATGAAAATTTAACATTCATATATTTTAGATTCATTGCACACTAACTGAAATATTTCAGGTCTTTTATTGTCTTAATACGGATGATTTTGGCATACAGCTCATGAAAACCCAAAATTCCTATCTCACAAAATTAGCATATTTCATCCGACCAATAAAAGAAAACTGTTTTTAATACAAAAAACGTCAACCTTCAAATAATCATGTACAGTTATGCACTCAATACTTGGTCGGGAATCCTTTTGCAGAAATGACTGCTTGAATGCGGCGTGGCATGGAGGCAATCAGCCTGTGGAACTGCTGAGGTCTTATGGAGGCCCAGGATGCTTCGATAGCGGCCTTTAGCTCATCCAGAGTGTTGGGTCTTGAGTCTCTCAACGTTCTCTTCGCAATATCCCACAGATTCTCTATGGGGTTCAGGTCAGGAGAGTTGGCAGGCCAATTGAGCACAGTGATACCATGGTCAGTAAACCATTTACCAGTGGTTTTGGCACTGTGAGCAGGTGCCAGGTCGTGCTGAAAAATGAAATCTTCATCTCCATAAAGCTTTTCAGCAGATGGAAGCATGAAGTGCTCCAAAATCTCCTGATAGCTAGCTGCATTGACCCTGCCCTTGATAAAACACAGTGGACCAACACCAGCAGCTGACACGGCACCCCAGACCATCACTGACTGTGGGTACTTGACACTGGACTTCTGGCATTTTGGCATTTCCTTCTCCCCAGTCTTCCTCCAGACTCTGGCACCTTGATTTCCGAATGACATGCAGAATTTGCTTTCATCCGAAAAAAGTACTTTGGACCACTGAGCAACAGTCCAGTGCTGCTTCTCTGTAGCCCAGGTCAGGCACTTCTGCCGCTGTTTCTGGTTCAAAAGTGGCTTGACCTGGGGAATGCGGCACCTGTAGCCCATTTCCTGCACACGCCTGTGCACGGTGGCTCTGGATGTTTCTACTCCAGACTCAGTCCACTGCTTCCGCAGGTCCCCCAAGGTCTGGAATCGGCCCTTCTCCACAATCTTCCTCTGGGTCCGGTCACCTCTTCTCGTTGTGCAGCGTTTTCTGCCACACGTTTTCCTTCCCACAGACTTCCCACTGAGGTGCCTTGATACAGCACTCTGGGAACAGCCTATTCGTTCAGAAATTTCTTTCTGTGTCTTACCCTCTTGCTTGAGGGTGTCAATAGTGGCCTTCTGGACAGCAGTCAGGTCGGCAGTCTTACCCATGATTGGGGTTTTGAGTGATGAACCAGGCTGGGAGTTTTAAAGGCCTCAAGAATCTTTTGCAGGTGTTTAGAGTTAACTCGTTGATTCAGATGATTAGGTTCATAGCTCGTTTAGAGACCCTTTTAATGATATGCTAATTTTGTGAGATAGGAATTTTGGGTTTTCATGAGCTGTATGCCAAAATCATCCATATTAAGACAATAAAAGACCTGAAATATTTCAGTTAGTGTGCAATGAATCTAAAATATATGAATGTTAAATTTTCATCATGACATTATGGAAAATAATGAACTTCATCACAATATGCTAATATTTTGAGAAGGACCTGTATGTTTTTCTGATGGAACACTTCACAATATAAAAGCATTGTTGTCCATAGACGTTTTAGGGGGGTTTTGCCATGGTTTATTGGTTGTTATGGTTTAGATTTTTCTTTATTTCCAAGTTAGTATTTCATGTTTTGTGTCTGATCTTCTGACTTTTGTCTTGCTTATTTGGTAGAGATGTAATTATACAACCAGCCCACAAGACACAATAGGTTTAAGAGACCAACGAAGACCTATTTTTTGAAAAAGTAAAGGTCTATTATTAAACAGTTTTTTACTTTTACAAAATAGTAAACATAATAGTTTACAAATCACAGTAGAATATTCCTGTCCACATTTTAGTCCAAATATTGTGGTCTTCATGCTTGTCAGATTTTAAGATGGACCTAATTCCAAAAAAGTAATACAATTCCCCCTTTGTGTATTTTCACTAATAAAAAATGTCTCTGAAATCTTTAGCTGTGTTTAAAGATCATGTGGAAGAAGTAGGTGTCATAATGTGGTTTGCGGGCGGACCAAAGTGCAGACAAGAGCTGGGCAGCAACATGTTGTAAAGGGTTTTCAGCTTTATTTCCAGAGGTTATCAAAGAAACCAAACAAGGCACTGCAGATACAAACAAAAGTCCAGATCCAAAAAAACTTACAAGATAGGTTCTGCAGGAAACGTGGAAAAACTCAGCACAAATACGTGGGTTGAGAACGGGGTATGACAAACACAAGGAACCAGCGATGAACAGAGACACCAAACCAACTAATATACTGGGGAAAGAAAAAGGCAGGTAATCAAGGGAACTGAGAACAGGTGTGACAAGGAGGCAGGGAAGCAGAAGGAACAGATGAAACAAATACAAAGGCTGAGGAAGAGTGAAAGGAATAAATAAACGGAAAACACAAACTAAGCAAGAGCATGAAGCAGAGGAGGAAATAAAGAACTGGAATAACTATGAACTAAAGTAAACAGAGTAACTAGAGGGAAACAGAAACAAATAAACATGATGCAAAAACCAAAATGGAAACATCTAGACAAAATAAACCCTCACAAGACACCAAAACCAAAGTCCAAAATGTCACACCGTGACAGTAGGTTTGATCAGTACAAGTATTTTAGATTTCAAACTAGAGATGATTACGTTTAGTGCAGACTCTTTGAAACCATGAAACAGCCTTTTGGTTTAGCACTGATGTGATGCTACGAAGCAGATGCTGACTGTAGCGTGATTAGCGCCTAACAGTGAGCTACTCATACTCTTTTCTCACAGGGCTTAGACATAGTTTGTGTTTGTTACTCTGTTGCTTGTTTCTTTTTCTTATTCTTCAGCGCTTATCTGAGTGTTGTCAATCAGCCAACGTTTTTATTACCCACACAAATAAACCTCTAAAGCACACACCTTCATATCTGAGATGCACAATAATAGTTTACATTTACTTCACCAGAAAAATAAAGGATTTCACTTTTAAGGGAAGTGTTGTGGATTTTAATATTTTATAACACCCTTATGGTTCACTTTTCATATCCTAAATTGTTGTAAGCTTCATTCAGTTTTCTAAGTTTGGTGTTCTGGTGGCTAATTGCCACTGCTGTTGTTAATCTAGTTATTAATCTCAAGCCAATTAAACACTGGAAATGAATATGATGCTCATCAAGTCAAGTGAAGCACCTAGCAATCAATGCTAGGCTTCAATTATCCACTTCAGAATTCACTATGTTGAGGGATATACACATTCAGCACATGATAAAGTAAAGTTAGTGGACATAGGGGATAAATGACTTCGAAACATTGCAGCATGAACTGACTGAGTATGCTTGTTCCACCACAAGCGTTGTAATGCGAAAGTCCATTAATGACCGATTATTTCTGTAATTCTGTAACTATGCTCATGCGATGCAGTTCCTATCATCGTAATTGTGTTGTAAGCCGTATCCTTCCAATACTTTTACACAACGTTCTGGTCTGCCCTTCTGATTAGGTGACATATCCTATGACATACAATCATTTGTATTAGCTGTTTGGGTTAAACTGTAACGTAGAGGATGAGCGATTTCTTCAAGCCCCACCTTATGTCAACCATCATTGTTATTTAAAGAAAGATTTGGGCAACCTTCAAAATATGGAAAAAAGTGCATTATTTATTAAAGTTATTCAGAAATTCAATTCAAATTCAATTCACAAATACTTTTTTAATCCTAAAGGGAAATTAAATGTTGTTGTAGCTCATTATACAGAAAGCCTGGTTTACACATAAAATCCTATATTTTAAATGATTGTTGGCAATTCTGCATCCACTGCAAGATGTGGAGCTCCTATCATGAATCACTAAGGTAGTCGAAGTAGAACAAACCAGAGGATGAAAACAGACTCAAAACACAGGATGTAGATGGTAAGTGAAGTTTATTCTTAGTGTAGGCTTGCCTAGGATAATAGGTTGGTGTTGTCCAGGAACCAGGGAGGAGGACGGAATCCAGGAATCCAAGGTGAGAGTGCTGATGGTGAGTATATTTACAGTGCAGTCCTTAGGTGAGTATTTACAAGGTGCAGGCAGGCAGGTAGACAGGTAGACAGGCAGGTAGGTAGCCGGGCAGGTAGGCGGACAAGAAGTCCACATAACTGAGGTTATATTCCAGCGAAGACCTGTTCCAGCAGCTGCCTTAAGAAGCCCAGTGAGCTCATCAGGAGATGAGCTGCAGCTGCTGATAACGAGCTGCCAGAACCAACCAGTAGGAGAGGAGCTCAGATCCCACAGCTCCTTTTTTTAGAGAAGACAACACCTTACCCAATGGTGTACTTTCTTTTTATGATGATTGCAAATATATTTGTATGAGGTATTACAAACCAATTACATTTAACCCAAACAAGCAATTTCCAGTTATCAGCAACAAGAAATGGGTTTCAGGTGGGTGCTGTGTCATTTACCCCCATTTTGTATATGCGTTTTGCAGTTTTATCCCTTCCTTCTTCCACTTTGTTCCTGTAAACAAACCACTTTTACACTCAAGTACGTGGTATATTTTTTTGTCGTCAAATCTCACATTCAATTTAATTCAGTGGCATCTGAGCAAAATGAACCAGCCCCAAAATGTTCTCCCCTTGTATTATCATGTTATAAATGTTATCATTACTGCCACCTGCTGCCCTGGCATGGGTCTTTGGTCAGATTTCTACAATCTTGTCAAGTTGGAGATGTTTTTTTGTTTTTTTTGTTTCAAATAGACCACAAAATATCAGTTTTAAAAACATCTGATAATATGTATTTGGGGCATCAAAAACTATTATGGCTTGTAAAAGTACTCATCAAAACGAGAAAAGCATTTCATGAATGCATTCCATTTAATCGTGTTTTGGATCTGTGCAACCCTTGCTGCTGAGGATTTAAATTTTAAATTTAAAAAGGAAGGCATTTAAGAGAAGGCTCAGATTGAGGACACAGAAAGAGTCAGGAAAGGATGAGTGCCAGTTCTGCTTTCAGTGTCCACATCAGATCTTTCCATCCTTCCCTTCATCCTCTACCCCCATCCTGTCCCTCCTCCTCTTTCCCAGCAGCTGGCCAGTCTTTTACCCCATTAGAGAAAGACCTCTGTGATGGCACAGACTAAGACATCAGTGTGTGCTCAAGTTAAAAACAGAGGCCCAGCTCTAAACTCTCCATGAATTCCCACCTCCTGCTTCGTCTGCTTTTCTCTCCAACCGCTCCTTACTTCCTGTCCTCTCTCCAGGGTCACCTTTTCAATCTGTGACCCTCCACCACTCTCCCCTGCTTCTCTTTAAGTCTTCTTCACAGTTTTCACAGAGCTAACGTGTACTCCTCTTCACTCTCCCTCTCTTGATCCAGCTGTCAGTCGTGTCTCTGCTTTCTCTGGTCCAGGTTTTGGGTCCAGTTATTATTGACTTAGAGTGGCATGCTGCTGAGACGATAGCAGCAGTCCTAATGGGGAAGTCATTATGTACAGAGATGGAGCACCAAGTCCACACCACAGTGTCAACAGCAACTGACTGCAGGGAATTAGAAGCAAGGAACCTTTTAAAGTGAGGGTTTCTACCCTATATCTGTAAGTATAGCAGAAACGAGGCCATCAACACCAACTGCATTTACATTCATTGCACTCATTGTAAGTTAACCCTATAAAGGCATAAACTGATCATTTAGGCCAGTGCAGAGATTTCATATCAGTTTATTCTCACTATTTAGGGATTTCAGGTTAGTCACTATTATTATCTGGGACTTTCTCTTTCACATGAAATTTTAAACCTGAAATATTTTAACAGCATATCATGTTTTTCATATGTTCTATCATTTATTTATTCATTGGATTCTGTGGTTCCTCATAAATACAAAACAGAGGCAATGCTGTCTCAAAAGGCATCATTTAATCTAAAATAATTTGTTAATTTGTTTGAACACAGGATTTCAGCAGGCTGGAAAGAAAAAACCTTTCCAAGAAACATAGAAGCATCTGTGTGGGAGGAGGTCAAAAACACAGACATGTACCATGATATCTTGGACCTGCAGTGCACAGACCTGGTTAGGTTTCATGTTCAGAGGTCACTGCTGCTTTAAATATGTTAGGGAATCTCTGGAATATTCACTGAAATAAATGCAACTGTCAGGAAAGGCGGGTGGTCAGACAGTGGTAATCCTGAAAAATTTAAAAGAGTTATTATTAGAATGGCTGGTATCACTGGAGAGGTCAGAAAAAGTGAAATATAAAGACTCCCTAGTCTAGATAATGCAAATTAAACAAATAAAAAAGTTATGGTATTCAAACATTAGTATTGATACGTTTTGAGATTC
The DNA here is from genome assembly GCF_021462225.1 of Girardinichthys multiradiatus. Taxonomy (NCBI): domain Eukaryota; kingdom Metazoa; phylum Chordata; class Actinopteri; order Cyprinodontiformes; family Goodeidae; genus Girardinichthys; species Girardinichthys multiradiatus. The sequence goes on from NC_061795.1 coordinate 15,519,049, forward strand.
AAAATGTCCCCCTTTCATCTAATTCTACCATATGAAGAAATGTATCATCAGAAAGAATATCAAATGGGAATGTTAAGAGAGCTATAAAATCTATTATTATATCTCTCATCAAAGTGAAAGCTGTTATTATAAGCCGTCAATATGAAGCTTGACACAATGCTATATTTATGTTTGAGACTCCTATTTGAAGACTGAAAACGAGTAGTTCCAGAGATGCCCTGTTGTTAATAACTGCTCGCCGCCTGCCTGACAGCACATAAAAACATCGAAGAAGCCTCCTTTACCTTTAACTCAGTTATGTGGTACCGGGCCGATCGTCAAAGTACTCTAACCACACACTGCCATTTTCATGTGTCATTCTCATGAAGTCAATTTTGTACAATTTTGTCTTGCGAGCTGAATGTATGTTACACTCCTAATGTCAACATGTAGTTTTCAGGGACACAATTTTTACCATTTATCAGATATCGGATATCAGAAGCAAGCAAACCATTTGAGGGTCTTTCTTTTATGTTTTACCAAAAAATGTAATTCCACATAGAAAATGATGAAAAATACAGAAAGCACCCAGATTAAACCTTCAGACTGATAAATTATAGGCGGCACCTTCAACATTTGAGATTAGATGGTTAATGCCAGGAGGTAAATTATTTTGTCACAATAGCATTTTACCTTTAGTTGGTTAGGGAGGAGCCAATGAGTCAAGATTAGAGGTCCCAACATTAGCCAAGAAGGTGATAACATCCTATCCATACAGAAAAAGCAGCACTCTTGTTTCTTGGGTTGAGGGTAGCTGACCAAGGAACTTATCACCCAGAAGCAACTTGCATCTTAAATGGGGAAGAAATCCCATCAGTAACATTCCCAGGGAAAACATTAACATGTGTGTATTGCAAGCCTTTATCCTGACAGCAAGGGGCAGACTACTTAACTTTACCCACCTCCTAGTTGTGCCTTGACAGCCTGCCTGGATCATTTATCAGCTCCTTTGTGTCGTGCCTTCTGGTGTGTAGCTTTCAGACGTGCTGTCTATTAGTACCTCCAACTTTCTTCCCTCTGCGACTTCTGCTGTCGGTCGGCATCCTTCTTCAGTGCTGTCAGCTCAGCTCCTTTTTCAGCATTCCCTCTTGCTGTATACCCCATTGGTTCACTCCACACCTAGCTGCCTCCTTCTTCATTGGCTGAATGAGGGAAAAACATCCTGCTGCAGGCATCATTAGTAGGCCCCACTACTTTCCCTCTTCTTTGCAGTTCATAAATTCTTCAAATTATTTACTCTTGAGCCCTAATCTCTAATTCTAATCACATAATCGTACTCACTTCCCATAAACCTACCCATGGACACAAATTGCATTTATAGGGCATTTATCTGTACATTATTTATCATCCTCTGCACAGTGAAGAACCAGAGCAGAACAGGTTTTCCTTTGGGAATGCTTAAGCTAGAGGACTGTTATGTATAAACTGGAGAAGTATTGGACTGTGGGGCCTAAGAACGGTGTTGGGTTGTTGGTATTAAAAGTTTGCAGCTGCATATTATTGGAATGAAGAGTTATTAAGGAGTAATAACAGTAAACCGCAAAGTGTTAAGGCTTTTACTACTTTAAGCTTGATGTATTAGTTGGCCTATGCATTTTAAGATAGTTATTTACAACATGCTTACATTATTGTTGCACGATTCAAAAACAGCTAATTGCAAGAAGCTGTTTTTTCATTACAGAAACACCACAAACATTGCAAAAAATGCTGATACCACATGATCAAATCAGTTTCATTCAAACATGAAAATATTTAACTGAAATGCATGATGCTCTCACTTTGTATCATTGTGTCGAGATTTTAGCTACCTAATTGACTAGCAAGAGAAATGCAGTGAATAGCTTTTGTTTTTTATGTCAACCTAATTCAGATGTACTGGTGCATATTTTTCCCATTACAGTTTCCACCAGTCTTGGATGAATAGGGAAAAGTTTATAGCTCACAGTGCTGCCATTCTGTTAGTGGTTCAAAAGAAGTGGTGATCAGAGCCTCCAACATGTTGCCAACACAGCAGTTACTGCACTGTATTGAAGAACGTCAGCTTCTAAAGAGCTCAGCAGGTGCAACTGCAAATAGACGCCCCAACAAATTGGCTGTGGGACAACAAAATGAGGGCCATCAAGAGGTTACTACAACCTCAACCTCTGTTATATAAAAGAGCTCTTCGACAGAATCTTACCTTGAAATGCAGCAATGCAGCTGTGATGGAAAAACATCAGAGGGTTATGAGTACCAAAAGCTAGATTTTACAAACGCAACAAAAAAAATAAAAAATGTCCCCTACTTTCCTTTTTTTTTTACTGCTGCTGAAATCTGCAGTCAAAAATGCTTCACACTTGTGTAGCACCACCTATTCTGCGCCATTACAGTATTGATCATTATTAAAAACTGGTTATAAGGTTTCAAATGTCATTTCTACAAAACATCTGTTGTATGACCCATGTGAAGAAAAATGTTGGGAGAAGAGAAATATGAGCTCAAAGGTATTGATTTGAAGTTACTTCCTTTCTGAAGCCCACATGGGCCAAAGGTTTTAGGTAAATTGTATTTGTGGGCCACAGAAACAGGCTTTTTATAAACATGAAGAATATTTTACTGTGAATATTTGCTTTTTATCTGCTCAAAAATAAAATACACAATATTTTATTGACTTAGAGTTCTGATTTTTGTGGTAAAAGGGTTTTTAAATAACTGTAGATCTAAAACATATACAGCTATATAAACCTTTTTTCTTCTTTTTTTTTTAAAAGCCATACAAAAGCCTAAATTCTTTGGGTTATTGTTTTCTATTTCCTCGTCTTTAATGTGTATTTTTAGCAATAAGACTGGGATAAGGATCAGTCCTTCTTCAAAAAACCTTGCTTTATTTGGCTAAATTTGCTAAATTTAATAAATGTGTGTGCCAATGTCTGCATTTGAAAAGCCAAAAATCTGTACAATTCTTGAATTATGGTGGTTGCAGGGGGGTGCAACTGATTCTATGATTCCAATTCCATGAAGGGCTTGACAAAGCTGAGGATCTTGCTGATATAAAAAGATCTCAAGATTTACCGATCGAAGATCTGTTTGTACCACAACTGCCCAGCTCTTAATGAAACCCACAGAGGTTTCTCCATAACAAAACAAATCTTCCTCGTTGTTTGTTTCAGTCGACTGCCATCGGTTCATCATATTTTCCTCCGTTTTGGACGAAGGAGGAGAGCATTGACCATTTTGGGTTGTTCACGGTGTCAAAATAAGGTTAGATCTTTCCATGTAATCCATGCAACATTTAGTAACTGCTCACAGTTAACTCCATAAAAGTTACAAGAAACACCCTTATATCCTTATGTGTAATCCATGTAATAATTATTAAAATACACAGTTGAGGCAGTGGAGAGTGAAACAAGCTTGTTCTCATATTCTGGAGCTGAGAGACTGGAGAGGCCTGTGTGAAGCCACATATTATCTGTCTTAGTTTTTGCAAAAATATAAACAAGTATATCTAAAGAAAATGATGAATGATGATTTTACATTCTTTCACATGTATTACATGAAATTGGCAATCTTTGATTAACAAGTTGAAAGATGTATGATTGAAATGTGGTTAAGAACTGAGGATTAGAGTAAAAAAATATTAAGGTTTGACATTTTCAGTCAGCTATATATGAAAGAAATATAACGTTAATCATTTGTGAAGCATGAATAAAAAGAATTGTAACTGTGTTTTAAAGTAAATGCAGAAAGCTGAACAATGGAATGTGTAATACTGTGTAAAGTTTAAAACTGAGCAGATTAGGGAAAGAACTGTAGAATGACTGGGAGTGAGGAGAGCCAGTTGGATGCTGACAATGAATCCTTTTAAAAGGAAGAAAGGGAAGAGGCGACTATAGCCAGCTGTGTGGCTATTATTGGCATCTCCATGGCTGAAACAACAGCATCCATGGGTCACAGTGACCGTGACTAAAGTATTGGGCAATAACCAAGAAGCCGAGCAAAAAGGGTTGCGCAATAACTAAGAAGCCTAATAAGGGGCTGACTGGTGAAAGCATCAAGCGCTATAAAAACAATGCTGAAAGCAGAAACGGGGTTGTTTCCTTGCAGAAGACCAGCGAACAAGATCGGATGGAGAAACAAAACTTAGATGAAAAAGAACAGAGACACAGCCCCACTGATCGACTGCATTAAAAAAGAGGATCAACCCGTGGGCCCAGAAAGGACTGTGCCTCAAGATTAAGAATCTGATTTCACCTAAAGCCTTTTTATCCAGACAACAGAAATGAACTTGATCAGTGAACACCTGCTCTAGGTATCAGGCTTCTGGAAGTCCTGAATCAACCTCATTTATGTCTCTTCAGCCTCTGGAAACTACTGTCTTCGGAGACATACAACCACAAAGATCCTGTTTAACCGTCAAAGCCTGGAGCATCAGTGCCTGCCACTTAAAGGAATAAAACTGAAGATTAAGTCATATTCCCTTCAAGATACCACTCGTTACCAGAAGAATCTTCTCCATCAGGTGCATGGATGAGCCTCCGTCTTCAAAGCCTCTCCAAACTCACTTGTTTCAGCATCAGGGAAAGACAGGTTGAGTTGATTGATTCATTTCTATTATTGAAATTATTTTGTGTTGCTGAATTTAAGCTGTTACTGACCCCTGCAAAAGTGTTATTAATTAAAGAAAGCATTTAAAATTCTAGTTAAATCGTGGACATTCAATTATTTGAGTCACCGTATTTTTTGGTTTTTCATTAGTGGTAAAAAGTCTTGTTGCCTGGTTCCAAGATATTTTAGGAGGTTTTTATAGGTTACCTTAGCCAAGTTTGTTAAAACAGCGCCCTTGGGGCTCGTGCCGAGCCACTAAAAATAACCTAGTCCATATACCAAGAGCCAGTTGTAAAATTAGGGAATGAGCAGCCGTGAACAAAAGTGACTGTTGAAAGTGTGGATGACTGCGATAGGCTACTCAGTCGTCCAGACCACCAGTTGAAGAAGGACTAGACTTTTGTATAAAAGCTGTCAGAGGCTAGGCGAGTCATTTCCTGACACCAGCTTAAACAGAACTTTCGTTAAACCTGCTTAGTAAGACCTTTCAGGTTTGGGGAAGTCCAGACCCGTTGGATGGAGAGCTGGTTTGAGCAATCCCGTTAGACATAGAGAAGTAGGAGGGAGGGGTTAGCTCATCGGACTACGAAAAGTGGCGCCCGAACAGGGATGACTACCCTGACCCCCTTTCCTTCATACCGACACCGCTGAAGAGAGAGAAGTCTACTGAAGTAAATTTGTTCTTTTCGTTTATTAATTTAATATTTGTCTCTGGTCTGGGCAGGGTAAATGTAGGAAATTAAGGTGATCGAGGATCGCCACAGTTAATCCAATGTGTTAACTTGTATGTGCATGGAATGTTTTATTGAACTGTTTTGATTGCTGTTTTATTACTGTTGGACTGTGAAGCACAGCTGCGCACAGCAAAGTTTCAATGTCAGTCCATTCACTGTGTTTTTGATTGACTGAGTTCTGAATCAGTTGGAGTTAAAGTGGACTTTGAAGCAGGCTGAGCATGCGATCTGCGCCTTGTGCTGAAACCCCCAAACTATCCCATCGTCTCAGCTGTTTATTCCCCTTTGTTCTTACTTTAGTTCCCACTTGGAAGCTCATGACCCTATGTCTCAAATCAGTTCGCCAACAGCTGTATAAGTGGGATCAGAACCAAGCTGTTCTGCACTGTATAAAGTCTGAGTTGGCCTAGCTCTACCGTTATCTCAGCTGACGGCTGCTAGTCGAGACGCATCACCGAACAAGAGAAATCTTCACCGTTGTTCCTTCATTTTGTTATATATTCTAAGTCAATCCAAAGCTTGCATCCATTCCCACTCAGACAATAAACTGCTAGTTTGGTCTCCATTTATACTCAGTGCACATCCTTATTTCGATTATTAATCTACCCATTTTCTTTAACATAGGGCATGCTTTAGTTAGGTCAAAAGTTTGCTGGACCTGAATAGTGACTGTAAGAGAGAATTATTTGTAAATAAATTTGTAAATAGATAAAGAGACAGCGTTTGTGTTTGTTTTGTGTAAGAGTGATTATCTGTCAACTAATGGTTTGGGTTAATAAATATCAATTGTTACTGACAATTACCTAATTGTAATTATTAGTGCTGTTAGCTCAATAATCACACCCCCAGAGTGTATCTCTTATATCTATTCATAAGAAATAATTTTTGCTTAGAGTTTATTACATCTGAATTATGATTTTTAATGATTTTTAATGATAATTTTGATTTATTTCAGTCCAGTAAAGACTCACAATAAAAACGCAAGGATGCCGATTAGAGAAGTTAAATAGCAGATGTTTATTTCTTTGGCGCTCGGACCCCAGAGGAAGACATGAATGCTATGAATGACATGAGTTTGAATGAATGATTTAGGATTCGGATTAGAGATGTCTTTCCCCCTGGGATCCGATACTGGTGATGGAGTGGAGGCCCAATAATAAGGGAGTTGGAAGGAGCTAGGAAGCTAGATGGTGGCGATGGGGTGAAGGAGGGTCAAAGCTCGGCGGGAGAGCAGGGAGATCCATGGTTGGAGGTCCTTAAAAGCAAAGCCTTGAAGGGTGATTGGCTGAGGAGGAATGCAGACTTGACGTTGATTGGTTGGAGCAGACACACATGATGGAGTCATAGTACAGAGCCGGTGGTGGAGGTGAGTCTTCCAGATTGAATTTTCATCAAAACTCCATGACCAATAATAATAAGTCCTTACAATATGAAGCCGGATTTTTCTTGCCTCTAACATTTTTTTTGAATTGCCTTTTAATTAGCTCTATACATCTTGCCATCAACTCTAATCACCTTCCCAGTTTGTACTAAAGCATTCCCAAAGCATGGTGCTGCCACCACCATGTTTGACGGTGGGGATGATGTGTTCAAGGAGATGTGCAGTTTTATTTTTCTGCCAGAAATAGTTTTTTCTATATATCCCAGAAAGTTAAACTTTGTTCTCATCACCAGAGCACCTCCTTCCACAATTTTGATGTGTCCCCTATATGGCTTGTGGCAAATAGCAAACAGGGCTTGTTGTGACTTTCTCTCAACATTGACATTCCTCTTGTCACTCTTCTGTAAAGGTCAGATTTGTGGAGTGCACAATTAATAGTTGTCTTGTCAACAGATAATCCCATTTGAACTGTGAATATTTGCAGATCTTTTCTATCAGCCTCTTACATGCTTTTTTGATTAATATTCTCCTTGGCCCTTGTGTCAGTTTAAATGGATGGTCACATGTTTAATAAAAAACTTGGCATTTTTGCAGTTGTGTCATACTCTTTCCATATTCAAATGATAGATTTAACCATGCTCCATAAGATTTTGATCACGTTTGGGATATTGTTTTATAACCTAATGCTGCTTTACAGTAACTAAAACTGCAACTTTGTAGCTGACCTGTCTGCTATGTTCCTTGATCTTTATGATTCTGCTTGTTTACTAATCTTCTCCAACAAACCTCTGAGGCCTCCAAAGAGCAACTGTATGAATTTTCAGACATTTACAAATTTTCTTCCACTTCCAGTAGAGCACTACATTGTGTTGATCACATAAAATCCCTCTTACTCAGCCGAGAGATATAGTCCCTACAGAGTGTCCTGGGCTGTCCCCTGGGCCTTCTCCCGGTGGGACGTGCCTGGAATACCTCCCAAGGAAGGCCTCAGACTTGGAGGAGCCTATCTTCATCCTTGCCGCTTCATACTCAGCTGCGAACCACTCCAGTGCATGCTGTAGGTCTTGGCTAGAGGGGGCCAGCAGGACCACGTCATCTACAAAAAAAGAGACGAAATCCACTGGTCCCCAAACTGGTCTCCAACCCTTGGCTGCGCCTTGGAATCCTGTCCATAAAAGTTATGAACAGGACCAGTGACAAAGGGCAGCCCTGCCCGAGTCCAACATGTACCAGGAACAGGTCCGATTTAGTGCCGGCAATACAGGCAAAACTCCTGCTCCACTTGTACAGATACCGGATGGCCCCTAATAAAGGGCCCCTGACTCCGTACTCCTGGAGCACCCCCAATAGGGCACCAAGAGGGACACAGTCGAATGCCTTCTCTAACACATGTGGACCAGTTAGGTAAACTTCCATGGACTCTTGAGTACCCTGCAGAGGGTGTAGAGCTGCTCCAGTGTTCCATGGCCAGGATAAAAACCGCACTGCTCCTCCTGAAGCCGAGGTTCGACTATCGGCCAGACTCTCCTCTCCAATACCCTGGCATAGGCCTTACCATGGAGGCTGAGGAATGTGATCCCCCTATAGTTGGAACACACCCTCCAGTCACCCTTCTTATGAAGGCGGACCACCACCCCGGTCTACCAGTCCAGAGGCACTGTCCTCGACCGGCACACAATGATGAAGAGGCATATCACCCATGACAGTCACACAACATCCAGAGACTTGAGGTACTCAGGGCGGATCTCATCCACCCCCAAAGCCATGTGAGACCCTACCGGGGACAACATAGCCTCTAGGATAATTCGAGCACTCAAACCCCTCTAACGCGTTAAGGTGGCGGTTCAAGGAGGGGAATAAAATCCTTACAAAACACAATTGGTAGTTCCCTCTAATTATTAACCATACTGTCCACTGCCATTCACACGTAGTACAATATTCATTCACCTACATAATAAAAGGTTTTTGTTCTTTTTATTAAAACTAATTCCTCCCACTATCACATTATCACTGTTCCTGCTGACAGTCAGATTTTAGTGGCTCTCTCTATTTTACTGTATGGCACTAATCCTTAATCATATTGCTTGTTAGTATCCAATAGACCAAAGAAATCTGCGTGTTTTTATTTTTTTGTAGATCAAAGATACAGATTTTAGTCACATCTGCAGATGTGGCACAGTTCAGCTCCCTAGTTGTCACAGCCGAAGCTACGAGATCCTGACACAACAGAATCAGCTGTGACACTTTAGAGTTATTGTGCATCACAAATTACTTCCGTTGTTTGTGTTTAAGGTACCAATCGGTTTTTTTTATTCAGTTGATTTATTCATTTGTCTACATGTGTGCCCGTGGAGCTTCACGACAGTTTAAAGCTTAATCTAATCAAATGTTTAAAAAGCATGTACTCTTGCAGGGTAATCATCTCTTGCAGACAACGGTTTTTGAAAATAATCCCATGCAGCAGGCAGAGGGCCGCCTGAGGTAGAGCTAAGAGCTCCAAACGCTTCTAGCTGCATGCTAGATTACTGCTACCTTCTGCTCATCCTCAGCTCTCACTGCACTTCTGCTTATCTGTGCACACCAAAAGCATTAATAACAGTTCTAACTCTTGCAAGCACTAGGTATTCCCATCCTCTTTGATTTGCATCGCAACTCCATTCCTGTTTACATAAATATCAGCAACTAAAAATGAAACAAAAATGAAACAGAAAAGAGATTGGTTTGTCATGACATGTTTTTGTCGTGTGTGTGTGTGTGTGTGTGTGTGTGTTTTGTGTTTTTAGATGGATTAATTAACTCTGTTCAACTCATTAACTTCTGAATTTATTTGCTTTATCAGAAGAGCTTGTACTTGTGGGGCCTTACATATAATGCATCCACACTCCGTGATCCGTATGGAGCAACTCATCTGAAAGGATATCTAATTAAATAATCAGACTGCATGCGTTTCGGTATGCCTTTTGATGCTAAGTCATGCATATGCTTGCTGGTGCTGGAGGAAATGATTTAGATTACAGAATGAAACATTGGTGTGTGTGTGTGTGTGTGTGTGTGTGTGTGCGTGTGTGTGTGTGTGTGTCCTTTTACTTCTGCCTCACTCTCTCTATTATTTTAAACATCCAAGTTAACAAACAAAACCAGCATCTCTGTTAGTTTAACTAACACAATCATTGAACAGAAGCTGCTTTTATACCATCTGCTTTGTTTTGATTTGTTTCAACCTGTCCTGTTTTCATCATTTGTTTGCAAAGCAGACGATTTTGTTCTCCTTCCTCCTCTGTCCAGAGTTTGCGTCCTCTTGTGAACTGCAAAATAACACATGCTGCATATTGTATTCTTGTCACCTCTCATTATGCCGGGGGAAGGAAAAAAAAATTTGTTCTGTGTCCCGTTGTCCCTGTGGTTTCAGCCACGCCATGCAACAAACAAGAGCAGCTCTTTGATTTGCCCATAAAGGCTGTTCCCTCTTTTTCTGAGTCCCCTAAGCTGTAAATACATCCCAATAAAATGGTGTCCACAGCTGAAGCTATTAAAATGACAAAGGGCCGAGGGTGTAAATATGGCATTTTCTATCAAAAGTTTTCCTGTGAGTATGGTGTGTGTGTTTCACAGCAACTGGTTTGGAAATCTACGGTTTTCCTTATTATACAACTACAGTTATTGTGCTTGATATTGTTTCTCATATGTGAAGTGGTTTATATGCCTGTCCCAGCATGGGTCAAGTGTTTTAAAAAGTGTTCATGTAAAAGAGACCTATTATATGGACAAATATACAGTCCCTTGGGAAAGTAATAATACCCCTTGATTTTTTGCACATTCTGTACTGTTCTAACGGTAAACGTTGATGTATTTTTTTAGGATTTTATGTAACAGGCCTTTACAAAGTAGTGCAAAACTCCACAGTTGAGGGAAAATGGTGGCTTGTATTTGTAATCAGTCCTCCTCAGTTGAAACTTTGTAGAACCAACCACATATCACTGCAAAGCCCTTTAAAGGAATGACTCTGTCAGCTTTGAACATTTACATAGCAAAGATTGCCAAATGTTTATTTGCAAAATAGCTAAAACTCAGTCAAATTGAGCTAATCGTGTCTATGAACAATAATTTTCAGGTTGCCTTGTATTACAACCCTTCATTCTTCCTTTTAACTCCAGCTAGCTTCTATGTCCCTGTTGGAGAAAACAATCCCACAACATGATGCTACCACCATCATGTTTTACTGTGGGTATTGTGGATGAATATGAGTAAACAATAATTTTCCAGCTGCCTTGTATTAAGCTCCATCCAACTTCTGATTAACTCTATCTAGCTTCCCTGCCCTGTTGGAGAAAATCATTCCTCCAGCATGATGCTGCCACCACCATGTTTTATTGTTTCATAGTTTTTGCCAAAAGCAACTTACAAGTTGCCCTATATTCATCTCCATCTATTTCCCCATCGGCTCTGACCAGCTTCCTTGGCTCTGCTGGAGAAAACAATTCATTATCTTTCATTTATTAGCTTATTTACATAGGGATGGTATCTGTTCTGTTCGGTATATAGTTCCAAACACCACAATATTTCTAGCCGAAGTTATTTTGCAATGTGAGTCCTTAGATTGGCTTATGATGACATAAAAAGAAATAATATAATTCAAGGCTTAAAGTTCCCACAGCATAATGCTACCACTACCATGTTTCACTATGAGGGTGGTGGACTCAGGTTCGTTGCATCCACTGGATTTTATTATTAATAACGTGGGCTAAATGCAAAACTATGCCACATTTTATTCATTATTAAAATATTCTGACAACCATGTCTCACTTTCTTCCACATCACAATTAAGCCAGATTATGTGTTGGTCAACCGCATAAAATGTTAATAAGATACATAACAGTTTGACTTCTAATGCGTAGAAGGTTAAGTGGTATGAATACCGTTGCACAGCACTGAAGAGTAATTCATCTTTTTTAAAACAAGACGTTTTGTACTAGAAAGCTTTTGGTGCTCACAAAGATGAGAGGTGTAAGGTAAATACAAATTTTGGTCGCAATCTTTTATTTCTGTTTCTTCTTACAGTGTTAAATATCAAAGCTCAAAACTGTGATGACAATGTTTAGAGTAAATGAATGGTAAATGGCCTGCACTTGTATAGCACTTCAACAAGTTCGAGGATCCCAAAGTACTTTACGCAACAATCCGTCACCCACCCATTCACACACTGACAATGATAGGCTACACTGCAGCCACAGCATCCCTTGGGCAGACTGAGAATTGGGGCTGCCATACAATCGGTGCCACCGGCAGGGACGTGCACAGATAGACGCTAGGTGGTGCTAGAGCACCTGCCCTTTTATCCTTTGGAGAAAAAAGTGCCCTCCTGAAATCTTTTTTTTTTTCTTTTTTTAAAGTGATTAGTGTGAGCCCAAGGCAAATTTTCTGAATTTAAAGGCCTATAATACCAGTGCCCCACGTTTTGAAATCCCCCCCCCCTTCGCCAACACACATACGTGTCCCGCCTCGTGTGTCTCTCAGCAGAGACGAGCTGCGTGCAGAGCAGAGTTAGACCTGCGCTGGTCCAGCTTACCTCTTCTCTCCTCCCCTCCACCGTCAGATAGAGCCCTGCCCTGCCCCGCCGACAGGCCGACTAACCATCCAGGAAACAAACAGAACGAATATACTTGCTTCCTAAACTTCAGATGAAAAAGTTAAAACTTCACCTGCCACCATTTTATCTAAACAGAACACGCCTATGAATGGCATACCTTTACCCGCTATGTCTTCTATGGCCGCCTCCAGGCGCCAGGAGAATGTCTACGATTTAACTCTTAGATTAAATTAGAAGAAAAAAATAAATTCAAATCTATCTCATAGAGGTCGGTATTACATTTGCTATTATGGTCCATGATGACTTCTGTTTGACTCATGTTTTTTTTTTATTGCAAATACGGCCAAATGAGCTGGTTAACATTACAATTCATACACTACTAAAATACCTTTAATAAAGTTCAGTAAATGTGGGGCATGTAGGCTAAGTTGTATTTTCTACTTCTGTGTGTGTAAAAATGATGATGTAATCAGAATATTTTATTTTCTAAATAGCAGACATCTTATCAGTTCTCAGGACTTGTAATCTCATTAATTTTTATTCTCTAAAAATAATTTCTGTCATATATCACACTGGCTACATGCAGAAGTATAGATGATTCTTCTTATGATCACATTCTCTGATGTTGGTTTCATTTTGACTATAAAGATTTTATAACTCATTTTCTGCATATAGTTGATTTACACTGTAAAATGGTCACTGGTTACTGAAGATAACTCATTTAGTGTGACCTACCTGATAAATTTGGCAGTGTAACCTGCTTTGCTACAACATAAGGTTATTTGGTGCAGAAGACATTTTTTGCTAAAAGTACAGAATTATATAGTCAAGACAAACACATTGTGCTCAGTGTGTAAAAAGAAAAAAAAATGAAGGATAAGGTAAGTTTCAAATTTGACTCAGGTTGTGAAATAGTAATCTAACTTTAAATCAGTCTATGATAATTTTGTTGCCTTATTAATCTTAAGAATTTTGTCAAATGCATTCTTGTTTTGAGTTTTTTTTTTTTCCTGGGTGGTCATTTCCTTTCAACCCACAGGACAATTTGTTTTGGGGGCGCTTAGTACTACATATAAACTATGTTCATGCTGTGCCTGTAATAAATCTCACACTACAAAGGCAACCGACAGCTCCATGTGCCGCACAAGGTGCCCTTTTTTTCCACTTGAGCACCTGTCCCCCAAAATGTCTGTGCACGCCACTGGCCACCGGGCCCTCTGATCACCGTCAGCAGGCAAGTCAGATGAAGTGTAGAACGACTAGGACAGACAGAATGAGGGTTCGAACTGGCAACTCAGCGGTTACAGGATTAACCCCTACTACCTGAGCCACCTGAGCCCCAAGAAAGAAAATAGCTTTCTCTTCCCATTTTATTTGGAAATAGTGTTTGTTATAATTTGTCATCTTTGTGAGACTTGATTATTATACAGTCTGAAATGGAAGAAAATGAAAAAAGAGGAATTAGCATTTTGTGACATACAAAGACCAATCTGATTGTGGACAGAATGCTGTAGAGATTAATGTCAAGAGCAAAGGTAATCTGGATAAAACACATCCAGACACAGATAAGATTAGGGGTGCGTGTCGACCCCAGGTACATGGACAGATGTGTTGGTCTCCATTGCAGCCACACCAGATGGCCAGCTGAGTATCTGAACAAATGTAATAGCTTGATGAGTAACCCATGCAGAGCATTGAAAATTTGATTTAGCATTCAGTAACCTTCATTGGATCTTTCTCCCATTCAGTAATATGTCAGTCTGACATTCAGACACAGCCTGTTGCTGCAGGGATCTCATTTGCACTGTTGGATTATGTTGCTTTGTGCATGTTGTTGGCTGTGAGAATGCTGTGGTTTCTCATATTGTTTCTCATGCAGATGAACTCTTTATGAATCCCACATTCGTAATGTGAGACCCTCAAGCTAAATTCTGTTATATATTAAACAGCTGCATCGTCATCAACTGTTTTGGACTTCGTTCACACACACTTACTATCAGTGCTAAACACACTCGCTCAAACCATAGTTTTGTAATGAAATAGTACAATTTGTAATGCGTGATTTCATACACTTTAAAACCTGGTGAAAAACTAGGTTGTTTATTTATTAAAAGCCTAAAGGGGTTCCTATTTTTTACCTTGATTTATTATCAAAGATCCAAAAGACCATCTATATGACTGCAAGTCCTGTGTGACAGGAATTTTGTCTTCTGGACTTGTCTGCAAGGGGTCAAACTTGTCAGCACGCAGTCCCGTATTTAAATCATCATAAACCATCTACTCTAATTGAGTTTATAGAAAATGGAAGAAATTGCAGCAGTGGAAGGCCAACAACTACTCAGATTTTTTAGGTGATTACTGCTATCAGAGACTATCAGAAATCCAGACAAGGTTGTTAGGAGGCATGACGCTGTTTTAGCAGCTAAACAACATCAATATTTCTACACAAACTTACATGAGCCTAATGTTGCAGACTGCAACTGGGATTTGTGTTTATTTGCAAGTAAAGTGGGTTGCGAGGTCTAATCATTCCAAATGTGTACATTATGGTTATTATTGTTACCGAAAACTAACAACAGCTAAAAGAAACATTGTCGTTAACTCAAATAAAAATAAAAAGGAACTCTAACCGAAACTGCAATAAGAGTTCACAAAACTGACTAAAATTAATTGAATTTCAAGAGATAATGTGTATAGTTTTCATTTGTGTGTCTCATACATTAGTATGAAGTCTAGTTTCCGGTTGTTGTTTTTTTTTTTTCTTGCTGTGCCACATTACACCAGCAGATGGCAAGTTCATCAGTCAAGTCATTTGTGCGGTCCGTCCACACCTAGCATCATGTTAGCAAAACTTGGCGCCAGAGTCAAATATGGGATTACTTTGAATATGACTGTGTCTAGGGTGACCAGACAGACAGTTCATGTTTTAGACGACCTGTCCCCAGCTACAGCTGTCCCTCGAAATGTCCCAGATTTTAGAATTGTGAATGAGAAAAAGAAATGTTGCATGTAGACTGTTTTTAGGGTAACCTGGGGTAGAAAGCGCGAGTGAGCATGTTGCGGACAACAACAGCTGTTACGGTAGCTGGTTGCGCTGCTATTAACATTACAAATAGAGTAGAAGAAGAGCTAAGCGTGCTGACTTGGACTGTGCTGATCCTTCCTGTGATAAAGGTTTGGTTCGTACCAGGAAACGTTACTAGTGTTGTCAACATTCACTGTGACCAGGTAAAAAAATGGCTTAGATGTGTTTTACTAAAGATGAGGACCCAAATGCAAATAAACCAAGCTTTTATGAACGCAGAGAACAACAAATAGGAAGACGAGCACAGGAATTAGCTGCAGCTGAATGAGGGAGAGAGGGAGAAATCATAACAGAATGATTGAAATAGCTGCCTGATTTGGAAAAGTTGAGCTACAGTGTCAACAAGGATTTGTCCAAAGTAAGATGTTTTAGAATTGCTTGGTGACCATTAGTTTATATTTCCTGAGTTATGATCTGTTTTGCTAATTTATTATAGTGATTTGTGAAATCAGGCTGAGGGGTATTTTCCACCCAGTTTGGACATATGAAAGTTACTGAAAGGAGCCAGAAACAGGGAAAGTGAATGAGTCAAGCACTGCATGAACTGAGAATGATGAAGACGGAGAGATAATCACCTGGTTAAATGTGTATTAGGCTGTAGCTCCAGGTAAAAATAGTTGGGGTTTTTTGCTAAATATGGCAATTTTCATATTTCATCAACTGTGGAAAATAGTTAAATAATTAAAGAAAAGTTATATTTATAGTTATATTAGGATTATCCGAGTTTCCTAGTATCTAAAAATAACCAGCTTCTAAAGGGTATCTGAAACAAAAATCCCTTTTTTATTTGTTAAATTGTAATTTTTCAGTATGTAGGTTCTAATGTTTTTGGAGAGGATTGTGATTATGGAGTTTAAACGAAAATTCAACATGGAAAACTCACCATCACCTCCAGCTTTGTCTAATTACTCCTCCATGCGGCTCTGCTCCACCAATCAGCGTCAAATATGCATTTCTCCCCGGCCAATCATCCTTCAAGGCTCCACTTTAAAAGATCGTCATCCATGGAACCCTCCGTTTTTCAGCTTAACTTTGACCCACCTCCACCCCATCTCCACCATTTGACTTCCAAACTCCTTCCAAATCTCCTCAGGCATCCACTCCACCACCAGGATTGGATCCCAGGGGGGAAGACATCTCTAAATCTAACCCTAAGATGTTCATTCAAGCGCTCGACATTCTCAGTATTCACGTCTTCCACTGGGGTCCGAGCGACAAAGAAAAAAATATTCACAAATAAACTTTTCTAATTGCATCCCTGTCTTCTCTTTGTGAGTCTTTGTTCTCAGTGAAAGACTGATAGAAGAGGAGAGAGGAGCAAAATAGAAAGTGTGAAAGAGCAGAGGACAATTGGAAGAGTTAGATAGAGAGAACCCAGGGAGGACCACCGCTGGAAGAGAACCTCCAATAAGTGTTTAAGACAACTAATTTTTACTACATCTAGAGTTCTCAAAGTGACAGAGACTACAAAGCTATGAAGCAAATTGCTGAAGCTAGCGTCCAATTCGACAGTGTAGTCAAGAGTTATTTGACAGTTTTTCTTCTTTAGTATCCGCACAAACTTGGGAAAATCTGGACACCCTATTCTAGATTAAATACAGATGCTTTAAATCAGAGCTTGTGATCAGGGATGCATTCCTTTCACCACCACCAGTTCAGAATACAATTTCAATTTAAATGGGAGTGTGTTTATCTGTTAGTAACTCAAAAACAAAAAGATCAATGATTTAGACAAAACGTTAATTAGTGAAAAAGCACTCATTTTGAAGTAATAACTCTGATAAGGAATAAGAAATAAATTATATACTTTTTCATACTAAATTTTAGGTATTTCAGACCTTTTCTAAGACTGTGAGAATCCTGTTCAACTCCAACATTTGCATACATTTACAAGTGGTACCTTTTGTTTAACTTTGGGTAAAAGAAAACCTTGGCTGGGTTAAATGAGAGGAAGCTTCTAGTTTGGGTGTAAAATAACTCTTATACTGTAAGTAAACATCTGCGTTTCAGCCATACACATAATGACAAACAGTAACAGCTGCCCCCTGTGACAAAGACCCATCTAATGTTTACCAATCCAAGCAACCTCCTTTTTCCCAAGTCCTCCTAGGAAAGTCATTTCTCTTTGAATGCAGCTGGATTCCCTGGAGAATTACAGGGTCACGATTTTGGGATTAAAGTCAAGTATTAAGATCAAGCGAAAGCTTGCACACCAGTCAGGGTTCCATAAAGACACCCATTGCCTTGTGTAAGGTGCTATAAAAATCAAGGAATGCATTTGCTAAAGTTATTGTGGTATACGTTGTTGTTTAGAAGGGAAAGCCTTTTTTAAATTAGGGCCAGTGTAAGCCACACATATGTTCTTGTGGGGTGTGGTGCACTGCACAGGTTCAATAAGACAGAGAGGGTCATGAGAAGTAAACAACTTAGTAAGTAAGTGATTATATTGTTTTTTATTAAATGCCTTTCTTGAATAAGAGACAGAGTAAACAATAGTGAGCATTAAAAGCAACTATTGTCAACAGGATACTAAATTACATATAAAAGCACCACAAAAACAGGTTAGCACAGGTAATGCAATCAAAAATCAACTGACGTTTATAGAGTCAAGTTTAATTACCGTAAATTCCGGATTATAAATTATAAATTACTTTTATTTTTATTACTTTTTTCACACACTTTGAACACTGCGACCTATACAACGGTGCGGCTAATGCATGTTTTTTTTCATGCCGCCAAAAACATTTTGCCCGGTAACAGTAGACCAATCAAATTGATGAGTAGTTCAAAGAGATCTAATGAACCTGTGCGATAAATCAAGAGCACTTTCACAATTTAATTACCGGTATTGTAAATCAGACATTTATATTTACCCTCATCAACATGGAAAATCACCAACGTGTTTCGAAAGGCTGGAGTGCTGCGTGATTAAGGGGACCGGGAGAGCTCAATTGAGAGCGTCAACGAAGAGGCTGAAGTGAGTGACGAGATCCTGAGGCTGTTCAATTCGGACACTGAAGACCAGGACTTTGATGGTTTCAGTGCGCAGGAAGAAGATGAAGAAGGCAATCAATGACCTTTGACCTGGTAGGCTGCAGTGTATATCAGTTAGGTAATATTGGAATGTTGTTCATGCACTGTTCAGTAAAAAAGCATTAGCAATGAAATTTGTGTGTTACTATATTTAAAGGTAGCTTGTTAGCCACTGTTCGAAAAAAAGCATTTGCAATATATATTTGTTTATATTACCATACGGATTAAGTTAAAAGTTCAAAATTCCTCACGTGTAATATCTTTCTGTGCAAATCATATGTGGGGCACCCACGGCTTAACATCCGGTGCGGCCTGTACAAGTACAAAATTGGTTTTCTTTCTAAAATTAGAGCATGTGGCTTTTAATCAGGTGCGCTCTGTAGTCAGGAATTTATGGTACTTGAAAGACACAATTCATTGAAGGTTTAAAACAGATAACCAACTTAAGCTAACAAGCCTGCTGTATATTCTGTTGTCTAAAGACGAACACGTTTTTTATCCTTGTAAACATGGATGAAATAGAAAAAAAATAACAACATGGAGATGAATACTATGACACCAGTATGCCTCAAATCGATAGAGTTGTTTTCGACCAGTTTTCTGAAATGACAGTCAATTGAAAACAATTTGTCATAACTTTATACTTAAAGGTTTGTTGGGTTCAATGGAAATGACTAAAGTGCCAGTTTATGTCTTGGATTGTAAAATCAAACTATCAGGGGCTAAAACCAATGATTTAGACTTTAAGGAGGGATTTCAATGTCTGGACAAACTGTTTAAAAACTGATCTTGTTATAAGTTATTTCACATATTTGTGCACACCTCCACTACTCCTCTAAGAGCAGTTTTCCACAAAATCGATTTCAGTGGTGCTTAGCTCACATTCTTTTGATTTCCACTGCCAAAAGCACCAACTGTGGCACCAAACAAACCTTTTACTATGACAGCACCAAGTCTATGCTGCAAACCTTCTCCCAGCAGCAAGAAGAAGCTATAAACAAATTGCTGAAGTTTGTATGAATCAACTCTACGGATGTTACTTCAATGTATCATTATGACATGTCTACATGTGTAACCTGTGAAAGCTCTGTAAAACGTAGGCATTGATTAACTAGTGTGAAACACTAAATAATAAGTTTATTTTCTTATAACAAGATGTTTTTCCCAATAATATGAAAACATTACTTAAAAATTGTTTACAACAGGGACAGCTAGCTTCCATAGCTCTTTCATTTTCATTTTCTTTTGCCTGTTCTGACCTGCTTTTAATTTCTTTATGTTACAAGCTTCGGAAATCCAGGGACTTCATGTGCAGGATCCTAGTACCATAAAAATGTTCATTCCCCTTCAATGTTTTCACAATTTGTCACCATACTACTACAAAGTGTTTTGTCTATGAGATTTGGTGATCGACTGGAACTGTATATTAAACCGCAATCGCAATATCAGCATTTGCAATATCAAATTCGCAATGGACTGCTTAGATGCAATATTTGGACATTTCAAGTGTGATGCATTCATGTTTTGCATGTCAGAAACATATTTGGACTCTTTCTCACTTCTTTCAATTCTTACTGCCCTTTATGGCTATACGCAATAAAGATTCTAGTTTCTGAAATACTGCAGCTCATAGAAAATGCTGGAAAAATCCTACAGATAGAAAAGGAAGAAAGAAGTGAGAAAATAATGGGTTAATTGTAACCAATATCTTCGCAATGTTCAACCAAAAATGATGCAGTTGTCTTTTTGTCCCAATATTAAGCAACCTATGATGAGAAGATGAACATGAGAAGTACATACTTGTGAAGTTGAAGGAAAATCTTTAAATTCCTTTGCAAATGAAAAATCCCTAAAATGAATTTTGCTTCACTCTCATATACTCTTTGCTTAAACAGTGATTCTGTAAAGGCCTCAGAGATTTGTTAGAGAAATTGGAGAAGAAATACCGTCATACAGACCAAGGAAGGCATTCCCCATATACGACACCTAACTGGTCCAGATCATCCCACCACATGACTTCTTATGCCACTGCTATGCAGATGATACCCAGCTCTATCTGTCATTCCCCCCTGATGACCACATGTCTCAGCATGAATCCCGGACTGTCTCTCTGACATTTCAACATGAATGAAAGCTTATCACCTGCAACTAAACCTCTCAAAAACTGCTTGTCTTCCCATCCAAACCGACCATGCACCTCAATATCTGCATCTAGACTAAATCCCTATCTTGCTCCATTAAAAGTAGCTACAAACTCGGGTCTCATAATCGACAGCTGACCTTTAAATAACATGTTGCCTGCATTGCTGAATCTTGACTCCTCACATTTGGTATTAGAAAGATCAGGCTGTACCTAACCCAATACACCAACCAGCTCCTGGTGACCGAGCACCACCAGAACAGGGGGGTCCCTGTCTATCTTCAAGAAAACTGTTTTCTCTCTTTCTGCTTTTTCTTCTATGAATGCACTCTATTTCTACACTGTCATGCCCTGTCACCTCAGACAGAGCCTGCTTAATGGTCTTCTTTTTAAGTAACTTTTCACAATAACTGCATTGTTACATCCTCATTTAATAAGTCACTTCATATTTAAACATAAACATAAAAGTTAAGTTTTGGTTCTGTCAAAGCATGTCTTATATTAGAACTGAAAGGAATTTCTTCACTGAAAGTTTTTCTGAGAATGACACAAAAGGCTTTTCTCTGCTGAAAAAAACTATATTTTGTACATTTCCTGAAAGAGTTAGATATGAAACTGATTTATCAAACTAACTTCATCCCTTTGATCGGACTGGTTGAGCTTATCTAACCTAATGTGGTCTTTCCATGACTTTACAGGGGTCCTTTTTTAAAATACTTTCATGGCACATTTCCCTAGAAAAATTATAATCAAGGCATTTTATCTAGTATAAATAGGTGAAAATGTCATAAAGTGTATTAAAACACCTCCACGATGAAACAACAAGAGCATTTTATTGCATTTTTTGCGACTTTCAGGATGTTAAATGTCATTTTGCTCCATCTTCTGTTTGCTTTCATTTATATGAAACACAATGTATCACTGTTTGAGCCAAGGAAAATCTACTTTTCCTATGGGTTTGCTCAGCTTTCTATAACATAAAACATACTCCATATATTTTAATCTTAAAGCATAATTTAGAAGCTAAAAACAATGCAACAGTGATTATAATTAGTTAATAAAGTCCCCATGGATTTGTGCAACATAAATTGGATAAAGGTGAATTGGAGGGAAAACTATAAAGATCAAACTACTTTGTGCACAGATGATGGCCGAATTACAGGGAAGGCTGGAGAAAAGTCTGTGTGAGCTGCTTCTCTCGTTTGAATAAGAATCACTACTCTCCTCTCATCATGTTGTGCAGAAAACATGCTGTTGCCTCCAGCCATGCTGTGAGAAGAGATGCAACGCAGATGCACGAGGAGGCCAATCCCAGTCGCATGTTTCTGCTTTCTCAATCCAGAGAGACAAGCCAGGCTGCTTGCATGACAAATAGTGTGAAATAACAAAATAGTGGAAAGATTAATTTAGTCAGGAACTGGTACAAAGTAGTTACATAACTATTAATATCATTCTCGTATTGCAAAAAATTTTGTCCGTGGTGAAATCTTATATCCCTTTAATTTTTTTTTTTCTAGCAATTTTTTGGAGTGAGTCCAAACATCTAAAAAAGTGAACACATAATGTGGTGCACATGCAGAGCAGCAATATTGTAACCTTTTCTTTTTCAAACAGATGCATCATGTGCATTAGACTGAACATCATAGGTAGGTTAGGGGTAAAATATAAAACATAAATAGTTGCAATTACCTTGTTGCATAAGACTTTTATGAAACGTTCAGAAGCTTTTGTTTTCGAAAGAAAACATTCAGGACCAGCTATAACCTTCCAAAACCAAGTATGTAATGGTCTGAAGATATCAAACTGGAACTTTTTGGCCTGTATCCCAAATTATATGATCTAAATCCCATATTATATGATCTAAAAACCACAGTGCACCTCACCAGGAACATCGCACCAAGTGGATTAAATTATGAGCAGTTCCAGAACAGTTCCAGTCAGGTATGATCCAAAGCATTCAGTTGTAGTAACACAAGCACAACAACACCCTTGACTGCTGCTCAGTCTATGGCTGTTGTCAGACTTAGAGCGAAAGAAGAGTCAGAGAAGACTGTGTGCAGCAAGATGAAACACTCTGGATAAGTACAGGAGGAAGAGGGAAACCATTGAGCGGTAATAAACTGAAGGGTACGAACTAGAGAAAGTGTAAGGGTAAGCTAACGCTACCTAATGCTAGCTTGCTATAGTGGTCATATACACATAACCCCAGCGTATAACGATGTAATGGTTGATAATAGTTATGAAAACATGCTGTGACCAGTGACACCGCCCCCCACCCAATCAGGGGACAACAGTCTTCTGACCTCACATTCTCAGCATGGGTCAGCTCGCTACAAACGCAAGCAAGCAGGTACAATAGTAACGGTTTCACGTAACAGGTACTAGAAGAAAAGCCTAAAAAGCAAGTAGAGCCATGCTGAACCGCGATGAGTAGAGACTAGTGGAAAAAGGGCATGAGGGTGTGCACATTTATACAACCAAATTATTGCAACATTTTTATTTTTTATATGTATGCCTTCTTCTAATCTCTTTTCTAACCAATCAAACTAGGTCAATCAGTTTTTTTACCCGTTGATAGGTTAAAACTCCCCAACATCAGTCTTACCAGCAACATTTGGATTACAGAAATAATCCAGGACCTAATTGCATGTTGGAACCAGTTGTTATCTCATGTTTGTTTTATACATAAAATTGTGAAAAGGCAAAAAATCAACAGAAACATATGCACACTATAAATGTTAAACTACCTTTTTAAAACTCAGCAGCAAAGACTGATTAGGACAATAACTTTAATGTTGGTCAAGCAGTTGGTCAAACAGTGACATTTTGTGGAGTCAGCTGCCAATAAAGCTCTGAGGTATTGTGTTTGATAGGGGAGGAGGAGCGAGAAAACAGATTGTGACAATTCTGAGACTTCATACTGGATGAAAACCAGACACAGAATTCAAGGAAGAGGATCATCTGGCATGAACACTAAATACTTAAATATGAAAGCAGGGAAGCAGGGAAACTCGTGATAGACCAGCACAATGTTAGCAATAATTGTGTAGTGTAAAGAAAATGACACATGGGTTTCAAATGTTTTTTTACACATGTAGCATCAGGCTACCATCACATGAGACCGTTTTAGCTTTCCTTTTTCTCCATAAGTTAAGCCAGATGGTCAGTTTCCACTTCCAGTTTTATTTCTTACTCAGACACACAGCTAACATTCTTGAGGTCCAGATAAAGCTGCAAGCGGCTAGAATTAAAACTGTGTGAGATTGTGTTTGAATCTGGACAGTTAAATTATAGTTGATTTTAAATAATGATTGTGTCCCACTTTGAACTGAATATACTGTTCATGGGTGACCATAAATTGAATTCTTTGAATGAATTTGATTATAATGATAATTCTTGTGTGTGTGGTGGTATTTTGAAGTCTTTTGATGAGTATAACCTTGGAGCATCTTCCTGGGGTTTTGTGTGAATATGCCTCCATTTGACAGCTCTCCCAACACATCAAATTGAATGTGTTCTGATGCACACCTCATTTTTCACTTGTGCTTCCTCTCCACTGGAGCAGCCACCTAGGACATGGCAGGGTGTTCCACGAAGTCAGAAGGGTTTACAAAGCTGGTAACCTAAACAGGATGTCAGAATGAGACGCATAAATAGATGAAGAACAAGTAAGACGTCTTAAGCTCCAATCTCATCGAGATAAGCTGTCTGGTCAACTGCAGTAGCGTGACTGTTGAAATTCCTTCACTGTGTTTTTGTCATTATCACCAGTTTGGCTATGTGCTGCACACACAAACTGGCCTTCTCCAGAGGGAGGCTCCGTGACTACAACTGGGCAAGTATCTATCAGCTATAACACTGAGATTTGGTTCCCACTGGGATTGGAAAGGCTTTTTCCATCAAAACATCCAAGACTGTTGGATAGACACCTGCTGCCAGCCCTTATCCCTCAGAGCTACCAAGGGTTGTCATGGAGACAATGGGTTTAGACTTTTTTGACAGTAAAAGGAAGGAAAAACGTTGGTTTGCTATCCTACCCTCTGGCTTTAAGCCCTAGATCTATAAAGCCATAGCTGACGTTCACATGGATATGAGATGGAAAAATTCTTTGTTACTCTTGATAAACTTGATAAAAAGAAATGTCAAAGACAAAAGTTCAACCTCTGTCTTTAATCCTCTTCCTATAAGATTAGATTAGATAGCAATCGAATAAAAGTGGAGATCTTTTCATAAAACTTTCATGAAAATCCAGTAAAATTTTAGAACTTTTTGTAAAGAATTCACCCTAGATTCATACGTAGATTGTTGAATTAATGGTAAAATACATTACAATGATTTATTTATTTATATATGCAGTTTAATTTCACATAGCGCTAATCTAGACTACACAAATTAAAATCTCAAAACTGTGCCATAGATATTTTTCAGGCCCCTTTACTCTGATACCACGGAAAAAAAAATCCAAAGCCATCAGTTTCCTTCAGTCACATATTCAGTAAATATATGCAGACTAACCCCAGACTGGGATTCAAACCCATGACCTTCTTGCTGCAAGATGACAGTGCTTTGAAAGTCACATTTTTAGTAAATACAGTCTTCCTATATATTCTTTGTATAAATACAGTTGTTCTGTGAAAGCCTCAGATGTTTGTTAGAAAGCAAACAGTATCATGAAGACCGAGAAACGCACCAGACAAGTTGGGGATAGAGTTGTGGTGATGTTTGAAACAAGGTTAGATTATAAAACAATATCCCAAGCTTCGAATATAATTGTACATGAGGTGATACATGGTAGTGGCAATGTCATGCCGTGGGATTGCTTTTCTTCAGCAGGCACAAGGAAGGTGTTTAGATCTGTATTTGTGAAAGGTCTTACAACCATGTAGAATGTTCCTTTTGCTTCAGATATATCCACTACTATGTGTTGGTCTTTGACATAAAATCCAATAAAATAAATATAAGGTTGTAGTTGCAATGTGTCAAAATGTTAATAAAAGTAACATGAATACTTGCACAAAGTGTGGTCTTTATGAAATCAAACACCAAACACATGTACTAAATAATGTAAAATGTAGTTTTCACTTCTCGGTAAAGTGTAGAAATGCCGTCTTCTGTGTTATATCAATGTTAACTGTGGAATCTGCTTTACCTCAACCAAAATACCTGCATAAGACATTACTGTACATGTGATAGATATCAACCTTGCTGTTCACTTCTGCACAGACGTATGAGAAAGAAAATAAGTCACTGCTAATGCAGTCAACATACTGAAACATCCAGCCAGTATCTCGAAACCAGGTGATGGATCTGCAAGCTAATTACAAGATACTGCAGAAGCATTTTGTCTCGGCTTGGTGTTAAATTCCAACACAAGTGTTTAGTCCAACCAGAAAATAACTGATTGCTTAAAACAAAGTTTTTACCTTCTAAGCCTTTAATTGCAAGGGTGTTTTTGCTTTTCAGAATAAATTAAAAGTTTCCTGGCCTCATTTAAGCTTGGGTTTTAGGACACTGGGTTCAAAACTTTTCAGATTCCTGGAAAGCAACTCGGCTCAAAAGAAGAAAATAAGAGTATGTTTCTCTGAAGAGTTCTTGTTTGAGAATGGCTGAATGTTGGGCTTTGTAATCCGGTTGAGCTTTTCACCACAGACCCAGGTGGTTGTTCCCCTGAGCAGAAGTGTACTTTGTGAAGTTCTACCTTGAGGTTTCTCTGCCTGCAGAAAGCCCACACCACAGCTATTCTTTGTTACTCCCTACAACTCAGATTGGATGTCCAAAACATGATTTAAAAGAATGACATACACTGTGAAACCTCTGGACAGTAGACATTCATGGCAAGCAGAACATAAACTAAATGACAAACTTGGATAACATAAAATCTCCTCCCATTAGATATATTAAAACACCATCGAGGTGATAACTTACAAAGCCCAAAAAAATGTCGTCAGCAGCTGATTTCATCTGGTGATGTCATGTTTTGAAGGTGTTTGAGTTTTGTATTGAGTCTTGCCTCTGATCATTGTTTAAGTTTTCCAGGTGGTGCTATAGATCATTCCTTAAGGTTTAGTTTTCTATTTGTTCTGTTTATGGTGGACTTTATGTTCTGGACATTTGTAAGATTTTACCTTGTATGATCATTTCCCTGCATCTCTGTTGTGCATATTCATTTTTTGGTTACCACTCCCTGCCACAGTCAGCCAATAATCTGGTCCACCAGTTTTCTGTTAACCAGTTTCTCTGTTTTCACCTGTGACATATATAAACGACTGTTCTGTTAATTTCTCGCAGATACATAATGTTGTCATGCCAAACCTGCCCATGTTCATGCCTGTGAATTTTCTTTTGTAAATTAAATAATTTCTACTCTCCACCCCGTGCTGCTTCCTGCTTGTCTGCATTCTGGGGTCCAGTCCAGGAGCCTATCCTGACAGGTGAATTAAGTTTAAACTGTTATGTGAATGCTTGACAACCTGTTTTATCAATGTTCGTTCGTTCGTTCGTTCGTCGTCTTCCGCTTATCCAGGACCGGGTCGCGGGGGCAGCAGACTCAGCAGAGACGCCCAGACGTCCCTCTCTCCAGACACCTCCTCCAGCTCCTCCAGGGGGAGCCCAAGGCGTTCCCAGGCCAGCCGAGAGACATAGTCCCTCCAGCGTGTCCTGGGCCGTCCCCTGGGCCTCCTCCCGGTGGGACGTGCCTGGAACACCTCCCGAGGAAGGCGTCCAGGAGGCATCCGGTATAGATGCCCGAGCCACCTCAACTGGCTCCTCTCAATGTGGAGGAGCCGCGGCTCTACTCCGAGCTCCTCCCGGATGGCCGAGCTCCTCACCCTATCTCTAAGGGAGTGCCCGGCCACCCTACGGAGGAAGCTCATTTCAGCCGCTTGTATCCGTGATCTCGTTCTTTCGGTCATGACCCAAAGTTCATGGCCATAGGTGAGGGTAGGAACGTAGACCGACCAGTAAATTGAGAGCTTTGCTTTTCGGCTCAGCTCTCTCTTCACCACAATGGACCGGCACAGCGCCCCCATTACTGTGGCAGCTGCACCGATCCGTCTGTCGATCTCCCGCTCCATTCTTCCCTCACTCGTGAACAAGACCCCAAGATACTTAAACTCCTCCACTTGAGGCAGGAACTCCCCTCCAACCTGAAGAGGACAAGCCACCCTTTTCCGGTCGAGTACCATGGCCTCGGACTTGGAGGAGCTGATCCTCATCCCAGCCGCTTCACACTCGGCTGCGAACCGCCACAGCGCATGCTGTAGGTCTTGGCTAGAGGGGGCCAGCAGGACCACGTCATCCGCAAAAGAAGAGACGAAATCCACTGGTCCCCAAACCAGACCCCCTCCGGCCCTTGGCTGCGTCTAGAAATCCTGTCCATAAAAGTTATGAACAGGACCGGCGACAAAGGGCAGCCCTGCCGGAGTCCAACATGCACTGGGAACAGGTCCGACTTAGTGCCGGCAATGCGGACCAAACTCCTGCTACGCTCGTACAGGGACCGGATGGCCCCTAATAAAGGGCCCCCGATTCCATACTCCTGGAGCACCCCCCACAGGGCATCACGAGGGACACAGTCGAATGCCTTCTCCAGGTCCACAAAACACATGTGAACCGGTTGAGCAAACTCCCATGTACCCTCGAGCACCCTGTAGAGGGTATAGAGCTGGTCCAGTGTTCCACGGCTGGGACAAAAACCACACTGTTCCTCCTGAAGCCGAGGTTCGACTATCGGTCGGACTCTCCTCTCCAATACCCTGGCGTAGGCCTTACCAGGGAGGCTGAGGAGTGTGATACCCCTGTAGTTGGAACACACCCTCCGGTCCCCCTTCTTATAAAGGGGGACCACCACCCCAGTCTGCCAGTCCAGAGGCACTGTCCCCGACCGCCACGCAATGTTGAAGAGGCGTGTCAACCATGACAGCCCTACAACATCCAGACACTTGAGGTACTCAGGACGGATCTCATCCACCCCCGAAGCCTTGCCACCGCGGAGCTTTTTAACCACCTCGGTGACTTCAGCCTGGGAGATGAAAGAATCCAACCCCGAGTCCCCAGCCTCTGTTTCCACCACGGAATGCGTGATGGCAGGATTGAGGAGATCCTCAAAGTACTCCTTCCACCGCCCGATAATGTCCTCAGTCGAGGTCAGCAGTCTCCCGCCCCCACTATAAACAGTGTTGGCAAAGCACTGCTTCCCCCTCCTGAGGCGCCGGACGGTTTGCCAGAATCGCTTCGAGGCCAACCGGTAGTCCTTCTCCATGGCCTCACCGAACTCTTCCCAGGCCCGAGTTTTTGCCTCTGCCACAGCCCGGGCCGCAGCACGCTTGGCCTCACGGTACCCGTCAGCCGCCTCAGGAGTCCCACAAGCCAACCACAGCCGATAGGACTCCTTCTTCAGCTTAACAGCATCCCTTACTGCCGGTGTCCACCACCGGGTTCTGGGATTGCCGCCACGACAGGCACCGCAGACCTTACGGCCGCAGCTATGGGCAGCAGCATCGACAATAGATGCAGAGAACATGGTCCACTCGGACTCTATGTCTCCAACATCCCCCGGGATCTGGTCGAAGCTCTCCCGGAGGTGGGAGTTGAATACATCCCTGGCCGAGGGCTCCGCCAGGCGTTCCCAGCAGACCCTCACTATGCGCTTGGGCCTGCCGAGTCTGTCCGGCTTTCTCCTCCTCCAGCGGATCCAACTCACCACCAGGTGATGATCAGTGGACAGCTCAGCCCCTCTCTTCACCCGAGTGTCCAAAACATGCGGCCAAAGGTCTGATGATACGACAACAAAGTCGATCATCGACCTCCTGCCTAGGGTGTCCTGGTGCCAAGTGCACTGATGGACACCCTTATGTTTGAACATGGTGTTCGTTATGGACAATCCGGGACTAGCACAGAAGTCCCATAACAAAACACCACTCGGATTCAGATCGGAGAGGCCATTCCTCCCGATCACGCCTCTCCAGGTGTCACTGTCGTTCCCCACGTGGGCGTTGAAGTCCCCCAGCAGAACAATGGAGTCCCCGGGAGGGGCACTATCCAGCACCCCCGACAGGGATGCCAAGAAGGCATGGTACTCTGCACTACCACTCGGCCCATAGGCTGAAATGATAGTCAGAGACCTCTCCCCAACCCGAAGGCGCAGGGATACAACCCTCTCATCCACTGGGGTAAACCCCAACACGATGCGAATTATGCTATGTGGTGTTGACTTAGAAATATGCATTTTTTATTTTTTTTTGGCATTAGCACTGAGTTAGAATGAGGCATCATAACAAACCATAACACAGGTACATTTCAGAAAATTTGAATGTTATGAAAAAGTCCAATTATTTATTTCATTCTATTCAGAAAGTGAAACTCATATATAATATAGATTTATTATACATAGAGTGACATTTTCAAGCATTTATTTCTCATAATTTTGATGATTATGTCTTACACATGATGAAAACCCAAAATTCAGTTTCTTAGAAAATTGTAATGTTGTGAAAAAGCTAAATACAGTCAGTAGGCTACACAATTCTGTGGACTGGACTGCTGACTGGACAGATGTCAAAAAGATATTCATTGACACCCTTCACAAGGAAGGTAAGTCACAAAAGAAGCTGGTTGTTCATAGTCTGCAGTATCCAAGCATATTCATACAAAGTTGAATGGAAGAGAAAAGTCTGGTTAGAAAAGGTGCATGATTCAAGTCCAAGGTTTGAATCATTTGACTGGGGAGAACATTTAGTATGAAAGTTGGTGAGTGTGAAAGTATATCTGTATGTTTTTGCGACACTAACAAAAGAGAGGTAAAAACGTACCAAATGTTAAAGTTATGATCATGACTAAATTTATGTCAGTGTTAACTGAATCAAGGTCATGTTTTTCATGTCAGTTTGACATCTTTTGGACTGACTGTCACGACCCTTTGCCACAGATTGCTGAAATGATGCATTAGGAAAATGAGTAGGGCTGTATGTCTCTTTGGGGATGGTAGACACAATTGATATTGTGATGGTGGTGGACTTTTGGAGAACACCACCCTCATACACCCCCCTCACCATCCTCAACAACACTGTATTGGCCGTGGATCACTTCAGGTTCTTAGGAACCACCATCTCTGAGGACCTGAGATGGTCTTCGCACATAGACACTGTTCGAAAGAAGGCCCAGCAGAGACTGTACTTCCTGAGGCAACTCAAGAAGTTCAACCTTCCACAGGAGCTGCTGGTCATCTTCTACACTGCCATCATTCAGTCTGTCCTGTCTTCATCCATCTCAGTGTGGTTTGGCTCATCCACAAAACAGGACAGGTCCAGACTGCAACGAATAATCAGGTCTGCAGAGAGAATACTCAGGGCTGACCTTCCCTCCATCCAGGACTTATACAGGTCTAGGGTCAAGAAAAGAGCTGCCAAAATCTCTGCAGACCCCACACACCCTGCACATAAACTGTTTAGAGTTTTACCTTCAGGCCGCCGCTACAGAGCACTGTTCACTAAAACCAGCCGCCACAGAGACAGTTTCTTCCCCCAGGCTGTTTCTCTGATGAACATTCAATAGAGAACAGAACAACACCATACAGATGTTGCAAATGCACCTTTTCTATTAGATATGTGTATATTGTAAATTGTAAATTTGTATATTCTGTAATGCAAAAACAGAACAAAAGAGCAAAGTGTACCGCAGTCAAATTCCTTGTTTGTATGTACGAACTTGGCAATAAAGCTGATTCTGATTCTGATATTAATGGAAACCATTACAGAAATCTTACATGAGAAACACTACCCCTGGGTGAGCAGCTGTGACTGGCACCGATCGGGTTGGGTGTCACATTTCGACCAGGCGGGAGCAGTTTTTGTATGTCGTGGTGAGATGAGGGGGGTTTCAAATCAGCACAACAAATTCTTGTGCCACATTAAATGTCGCCTCTCTGTTTTGCCAGGATGACCTCTGTGGCCAATTATATGGGAGGCTAATGCTTTGGCTGACATATCTATTTGAATGGATGAGATGTTTTTCTCATTTGCTGACACGGGAGATCACACGCCTATTATCATCACAATGGTCGTACACACAAGCTTATGTAAATGCCTCCTCACGCAGTAGCGACTGTCAGGCCCGCCGCATATTAGCTTTGTGCTTGGAAGAATGGCGAGAGTGGAGAGAATAAGAGGGATAAATTCAAGGTTGCGAGGATATCACTGCCTGAGCTGTTAGGGCAATAGGCTTTTTTTTTCTCCATTTATATGTCATCGTATTTAATTAGTTTCATCTGGACTGATTTTTTTAGGGGGGCATTTAGGTGCCAGGGGCATTACATTGTTGCTCCTAGGGCTGTCTGGTGAGTAAGATATCAGTGTTTGGATATCCCATTTGGAGCCAAACCCTCTAGTGATATCAAGACTGTGAACTGATAATAACCTACTGCTTATTCGTTGATTTTTCTTTTTTTTTTTTTTGTCTCAATAAGATCAATTCCCAGAGAATTTAATGCTAAATTCAAACATGCTCCCAATGTCGGGCAAGAAATGAGAGAACAACCCTGTCCATCCCTCGTGTCCTCCAGGTCTGCCGGTCCAATTTCACAAGACTGAGAGCACCTTGTGGACGGAAGTGGGGCAAGCACGAAGGCCTGAGGCTCTGAAAGAAATGGCAAACAGCAGCCCAAGCTACATGGTGGACTGAGCAAATAATACAGCTGCTCCAACTAACACCCCCAGGACACCACCCTCAATTAGGTCTCTTCATATTCATCTTTTCCAGCGCCAGAAGAAAGAGAAAAGGGGCCACTGTAGGGTTTTTGGATGCTCTGGCAGAGATTTCATCTGCACGGCTTTTCTGAAACTGCAATTGTGTTGGCTGCCAATATTCTGCCTGCTTCATTGTTTCTTCATCGGACCTCTTCATCAGATTCCACTTAGGCAAATGCATGCTGAAGGACGAGATACAATTCATTTGTATGTAAGAAATGTGTGCACTTCCCTCAGCAGTGTGTGTGTGTGTGTGTGTGTGTGTGTGTGTGTGTGTGTGTGTGTGTGTGTGTGTGTGTGTGTGTGTGTGTGTGTGTGTGTGTGTGTGTGTGTGTGTGTGTGTGTGTGTGTGTGCGTGTGTGTACTGAGGCTGGGAGCTGCTGTCAGTAACCGTCCCATATGGAGGAAAAGTCGACTGATTTGCCTGCTGCTCTTCTCTGTTTGATCGTGCTGCTTGCTCAGCCGTGAGCTTGTTTGGTAACCTTTGACATGCAGATGATAGGACCATACTGATGGCAGAGCACGAATGACAGGTGTTTACTGAGTTTGAATGCAAACATTACACCCATAAACACATTATCAAAAAAAAACTTCATTCCTTATAATATTTTTTTGAGGTCCACACTCAATCGGCAATCTTTGCTGCATTTTTGGTGCATCCTCTACCAGTGTACAGGGCAAAAGAAATACAATCAACATGTGATGGACCAACACAAAGCACTGCTTAATTGTGAAGTGGAAAAAAAGGAATGCATGGTTCTCATAATCTTTTTTAGAATTAAAATCTGAAGAGGGTGGTGTCCACCCATTCATAATTTACCCCTATTAAAGATACAGGTGCACCATGAAGATCTCAGAGGTTTGTTGTTAACATAACATTAGTGAACAAACAGCATGACGAAGACCACCAGACACACCAGAGAAGTGAAGGATAAAGTTGTGGAGAAGTTTAAGCAGGCTTTGGTAATAAAACAATCCCAAGCTTTGCATGCCACCCTGTAAATCCCATGAACACAGTAAAATGAGGTGGCGGCAGCATCAAGCTGTGGGATTGCTTTTCTGCGACAGGGACAAGGAAGTTTGTCAGAGCAGTTAGGAAGATGGATAGAGCAGAAGAAAATCTGTTAAGCAAACAGCATCTTGAAGACCAAGGAAAACATCAAAAACAGTATCCCTTGATTTGAACGTCTCACAAAGCACTGTTCAGTCCATTATTTAAACATGGAAAACATATAGCAGAACTGCAAACCTACCAAAACATGCTCCTCCACCAAAACTGTCCATATAGGCAGGGATAACGTTCATCAAATATCAATTCAAAGGGCTCATGGTATTTCTTGAGGGATTGGAGATATCCACAGCTCAGGTGGAAGAATCTGTTGATTGGACGTTTATTAGTTGTACCCTTAACAATTTTTTATCTTTATGGAAGAGTGGCAAGAAGAAAGCCATGGTTGAACTAAACCTATGAGAAGTCATTTTGGTTTACCACCAGACATGCAGATGTGGATGAATGTGCTCTGATCACATGAGGCCAAAATAAAACTCTTTGGTCGTCTTTCAAAATTCTATAGGTGGCAGAAAACTAACACTGTGCCATGTTCAATTTACCCCCGGGTTTAGGAATGAGATGAAACATAACCAAATCTTGTTCCAGTTCAAAAAACAATGGCATTTTATAATTGAAGTTCTCAGGTGATTAGGATACAAGGGGCTGTGATGAGTACGGTGGCCAGATTCGGGCTTAGAGATGGGGTGAGGTGCTCCATTATCTGGTTAGAGCTCAAAGTAGAGTTGCTGCTTCTCCTCATTAAAAAAAGTCAGTTAAGGTGGTTCATGCATCTGATCATGAACCAAAAGAAGGCCTCCTAATCACCTTCCTTTGGTTGTCTTCTGGAAACCTCCTTCTGGGAGGTGATCGCAAGTAAAACCAAGAACTCGCTGAGAATTGGAAGACGGATGTATAGATGGCTGGAGTAATCAGGCTAATTGTAAATTTCAATGCAAGCTAATGACAATGTATTTCACTACATTTTTTATTTTTAAGCACTGTAATATGTACAATTTGTACTGTGTGCGAGAGATTTCATTAAGTACAAATATATAAATCAAATGTACAAATTAACTGTTTATCATTAAGTTTCATATGTAAGGCGTATTAGAGTTTAAGGTTGGAAATGGTGAGAAACCTCAGACTTCCTATCATTTAGCGTACAGTAGACCTTTATTTAACATTTTAGTTCATTTAAAATTTATTTGAACTTTGTTTTAAAAATCAGTCATTTGGACTACTGTTTTATAATTATGTGTTAGAATGGCCTAGTCAAAGTCCTATCTGACTGAGCTTGACCTATTTTGTACATATGAATTTGCTAAATTTCTGTCTCTATATATGCAAAACAGCTAGAGACACATCTGTCTCAGTGATAACTGCTGGTTCTACAAAGTACTGACGCAAGGGGCTGAATACAAATTCATACCATTCTTTTCAGACTTCTATCTGTAACAACAGTTTTATGAACAATTCTGTTTCTGTTTCTTCACAGTTATGTGCTACTTTGTGTTGGCCTGTCACATAAAATCCCCCCCAAAATACATTGGTCATAGAGGCTGTAATATAATTAAATGTGAAAAGGTTCAAGGGGTTCTGAATTATTGTGCAAGACACTGTATGTAGAAAGCACTGTGCAGTGTTTTTGTGTCTACACCATCCAAAAGCACATCTCCAGGTCGCCTCCTTGATGAGGTTTGATCCAGGATCCTGGAGAGAACAGATGAAAGAGAGTGGACAACAGAGAGACTACTTGCATGCAGAAGCATCTGCCTGTCTGTCTCTCTGTCTTTGTCTCACTAGGTGTCCAAAGACTACAAGTCCAGGCATATTTTCAACCTTTCATTCTTTCAAGCGACAGCCCCTCTTTTTAATAACCCTCACATTGCACCTCCACTCCTTTGAAAAGTTCAATCTCCCTCGCCTCACTCAGTCGGCTTCTATCTTTTTATTATAAATGAATCCCCTTCATCTTTGGAGATGGACTAATTTAACGTCTTTGTACTATTTTGTTCTTTTCCCTTCTCACTGGATTACTTGCTCCACCCGCCATACTTGATGATTCCTTATAGTCCCACAACTCTTATTGGCCCTCATCTGGACTCTGTCGCAACCAGTACTGTCACCTAGTGCACTCTGCTGGCCTGTTTAGGTATTGCATTGCATCTGAATACTCTCCTTTACATTAAACCTCGCAGTACAAAAAGGAGATTAAATTTAATGGTTGCATTAATAGTTCATCTTCCACACACCTCTAATCCTAAATGTGATCAGATTATAAGTTTGTCACTGTTCCTCCTTGCTGGCTCTCCTGTGAGGCACAAAAACGCAATTATTTGGAGGATTCTCAAGGGGCCAATAGTGTGTTGCACCAGGTGTCATTTGCTCACTCTGCTGTGTGTCTTATCATCCTGGAGTTTCAAGAGTTGCTGTGGATGGCTTGGCAAACTAATTTTGTAAAATACTTTTGGATCTTATGTGGCGTAAAATTCAGATGAGGGCTCAGCAACAAAACATAGGCCCATTTATACTCTGCAGGCGGTTTCGCTCTGTGTTCGAGAGGCCTGAGACCACTTCAGTCATTCCACATGTCACAGTTTTTGGAAAATCAGATGCTCAAAATAGCTCTGACCGTTGAAGGGGTGGATGCGGCGCAGCTGGCTAAAAGGTTTCTGACAGCGACTATTTAGGCGTCTCTGGTTATGTGTGCGCAAACATGCATGGCTGTACACAAAGACAACACACAGACGCACCGGTCCAACACAACTTGGCAGGGCTGCCTCAGTACTGCTGGCCAGAAAACGAAGGCCAGAGAATGACTTTGCTTCTCTGTGTCAGCAGCTGTCCCTCAGCACAGAGTTTGGGGACGAAGGAGGGACTGCAACTGTGCTCTGCCTGAGTGCTGCTAATAAGAACAGGAAGCCCAGATAAAGGGCTCTCTTTCATTCTGTAGCACGGGCATAATGAGCCCTGCCATCTGATGGATTACCCAGACTTATTTTGCAAAAGGCTGCCTAATTTTTACTTTCGCTCTCCACTAAACCTCCACTCTCGCAGACCGTTGAACAAAGACCAGTCTTCTCAGTGGCTTAATGCTCTCATCGTGCAGCCATCATGTGCATTACGTATCTTCCGCTCAATAATTGTTCAGCGATAACTCGGACACGATTTCCTGGAGCAACAGACGGAAACGATGAGAGTGCTCGGTGAAGATACGGCACATAACAGCCGCCTTTAGTCACAATGATCACGACTGGGGGATATAGTTTCAGCTAATTTCATAAAACTAATTCACTCAGTCGAGCAGAATGTGTTGGTTTGGAGGGATCCTCTCGGCTATGGACGAGGTAGAAGATCATAAAGCTAAAACCAAGCATTTCTCCGAAAAGCCTATAAACGCTCCTGAAGCACAGAAGCTACATTCAAGGATGTGTGCCTTAAGAGCCAGAACTTTTCATACACTCATTAGTATGTCTGTCATCTCATTTTGGGTTTTAAATGTGGGGTTCTTCATCCAGGATGAAATGATTACACAACAAACAGCTACAGTTTATGAATAAACAAATTTGCCACAAAAGTTGAGTTTTTGGTGAATTCTTTTGAAGGGTTAGACAGGATTACAATTCAGCATATATTTACATACACCTCCACTAATATAAAATGTTTATTTTCAAGTTGCAGAGAACCCAATGCTGGATTTAGCCAATAGCAAAGTTCTTATATATTAAAGCACTTTTAAGAAATCATAGAGCTCATTTAAATTTGCAGCTGCCCACAATGACAAGCAAAATCCCTTCTGGCGAAACGTTTAATGGTCAAATGAGACAAAGAAGTAATTTGGCCATAATGTCTAGAAGTCTGGTTGAGTCAAGATACGGCTTCCAAGCCAACTCTCAAGCATGGTGATTCAGCATCATGCTGTGGGGCTTGTTTCTCTCTGCAAGACTACTACATCACACAAACTAAGTGGAATAAGGAAGTGGTTGATTTCCTGGTACAGATCCACCCTTTGCCCATGAGTTGATGAACAACGATCAAACCATCTGTATAATGTTGTCATCACCATGCTTGGCTGTTGGTACAGTGTCCTTTGGTTGAAAGCCTCAACTTGACCAAGCATTCTTCTGTCATTGTGGCAGAATACATCACATCTTTGTGTCTTCTAACCCTACTACATTTCTCTAGAGGGCAGGTGGCAGGGGTTTGTCCTGTAACCGGCAGGTTGTAGGTTCGAACCCCAGCTCCATCCGTCTCAGTCGTTGTGTCCTTGGGCAAGACACTTCACTCTCCTTGCCTGCTGATGGTGGTCAGTGGGCTCGGTAACACCTGAGTATGGCAGCCTCATGTCATCAGTCTGCCCCAGGGCAGATGTGGCTACATTGTAGCTCACCACCGTCAGAGTGTGAATGTGTGCATGAATGGGTGGATGACTGATTGTAGTGTTAAGTGTTTTGGAGTCCTTGGATTTGATCAAGCGCTATGTGTAGGCCATTTTATTGGGTTTCTCTGTGCGGATAGTTGATAGTTAAATAGTTAAATTTTTGGAGCAGGCACTTTTTTCCAGCAAGTTAATTGTAGGCTTTAGCCTTGGTGGTTCCAGTGCTTTTACTAAAAATCTTAGCAATCTTAACAAGTTGTAACAGAAAATCCTCAATGACGATCTGTCAGATTTTTTGTCAAGACTTTGTTGATGGCTGCAAAAAACATGCAGTGTTTGAACATTTCTGAGGATTACTAGGAGGGTGTGTTGTAACCACAGATAAATAGCGTTCCTTCTTTTAAAAGTGAAGGGTTTTGAATTAAACTGCTGCTGCATTGGGAGGGATTTATAGCTTTAACTACTTCAAAGACCTGTGTTGTCCTCACAAGGGCAAGGACCTTGTTTACTTCTTGCATGCATGCATCGCATGGTCAAAGAGTGAGACATGACAGTTCACACAGGCAGCAATGTTTTTACACGTTAAACACGCAAATCTGTGCACTCAAACGTGATGGTGTGAAAGTGACATACTGCATCTTCTGCCTTCTCACTTCAAAATTAACTTTTGCAGCTGAAAGCTTATGAGGAGTTGTGTCTCCACTGTGCAGCGGAAATCTCTCTGACTGATCATGTAAATTTAGCTGATATTCATCTCAAACTTTTGCAGTTTTAATTGCCTGATTTTCAGTCCCAGCTTCGAGCTTGTTATGTAGCTTCATTGGTACTTTGGCTCACATAACTTTTGAGAAAATAAATTATTATGAACTAGTTCGTTGTGGGATTAGGGAACATGGTTCAGAATTTTAAACTGGTAAGTATAATTACCAGTGGGTACTGACATTTGAACTTGTGATATGTTCACAACACGAACCAGATCATGACAGTAAGTCATTTTAGCATTTTTTTATATGCAATGTTGTAAAAAAAAAAAGCTCGCCTCACAGATTTATAAAAGTTTTGCAATCTTTTAATTCTAGGTAATTGCTCATTCACCTAATAACAGTTTACATCAAGCATTTGCAAGCACAGACAATGGGTCTTTTTCATCACTTTAAAAGAATCTTGGCTCATTGTTCTTTGCTGAATTCAGCGATAATTCATTATGAAAGGCTTCTTCGTGTCATGTTATGCTTAGTAAGAGGACCCAAGTGAAGAAACTGGCGGTAGAGAATATGAGTAAAGTCTTTAATATTGAAATAACAAATAACGCTTATCAGGGGATTAGAGGGAGAGCAGGACATGGTGCATAGGTAGAGTAACAGAAGGAACCAGTAATGAACAATGATAAACAGTGAACTTATATACTGATGTAATGGTGGAGTCACAGTGGATTCAGGCGAGCTTACTGCTGGGAAGGAGAGCAAAACAGGGAAACTGAGGGAAGATGAATAATTAACACAGAGGGAGCTGAACTAGACAGAGGAGCTAAAGACCAATAGGGAAAAGACTAAGACTGATCGAAAAATTTTTTATCAAATGCACCGAGACCGAACACAACAAATAACTAAGAAACTCAACACTAGAATGAACTGATGAGGCAAAACCGTTATAACAATACTAAACCACTGAATGTGGCAAAAACATTGTAACAATAAATGAATCTGAAATGATCAAGCACAAATGAAAACAAGCACCCAAGGACCATGACACTTTGTATTCATACCACAGAATCTCAATTGGATTTCAGACTAAACATCGAATTGCCACTACACAATTCTTATCTGTTTTTATAAGCCATTCAGAGGTGAACTTTTTTGTCTTGCTGCAAAACAAAAGTGCACTTGGTCCTAAACTGATGGCCAGATGTTCTCCTTCAGGATTTTGTGGTTGAGAGCAGAATTAATTGCAAGTCATTTAGGTCCAGATAAAGTAGCCCCAAACCATCACAGGTCCACCGTCGTATTTGTCAGTATCATGTTCTTGGTATATACCAATAACTTGATTCACACTTTCCAAAAAGTCTTTACTTTTGTGTCTTTAGCCAAAAAAAATATATTCCCAAAAATCTTGGGCTCCCAAAAATGTCTCAAGAAAGCTGGTAATGTTAT
This sequence comes from Girardinichthys multiradiatus, assembly GCF_021462225.1. NCBI lineage: Eukaryota > Metazoa > Chordata > Actinopteri > Cyprinodontiformes > Goodeidae > Girardinichthys > Girardinichthys multiradiatus. The sequence goes on from NC_061795.1 coordinate 15,558,952, forward strand.
GACTTCCTCAGACGCTTAGACATCTGTGTAACCTGTAACCTGCGTTAGCATAATTAAAGACACAAAAACAATTATTCTGTATTTCCACGTTTCCAGACTTGTAGCTGAGTTATCTTCACATGAATTAAATAATCATTTAAAAATAGAAATTTGCATTTACTCAGACAATCTTTGTCTCGTGTTAATATTGGTTTGATGATCTGAATGATTATGGTGTTACAAAAAAGCAAAAACAGAAGAAATCTATAAGAGGTCAATACATTTTCACAACACTGTATACAGCTTGTGAGTCTAAGAACTTTTACAAAACTAATTCATTCATAACCTTTATTTATAAAGTTGAGTCCCATTGCAGCACAAACTCTCATTTTCAAGAGAGACCTACTTTCACAATCTGACAATATAAAACACAATTTCTTGCAAACAAAAATCAGCCAAATATCATAGAGGACAATATTTCAAATCAATGTATCAAGTTTGACAGAATGAATCATTAAAAGCAGAAGATTGGAGAGAAAAATATTTTATTATGTGTCCTCAGCATAGTAAAATATCATCTAAAGCAATGTTCTTACTAGAGCATTTTGTGATGCCAAAAACAGCTACAGGTTTTCAGAGATCTTTTGAGACTTCTTAATAATGTTTAACATACCCAAACAAGATCAAACTGGTCAACTTCAGATCCACAGTGGCAGGTTCCATCTGAGGGGTCCTAAGTGGGCCCGGGGAGAAAGTTATTTTTCGAAGACTGCGCCCCCACACCGAGTCTCCTCCCAACCCTTCGAGAAGGTCTCCCCAGATGACCATCCTCAGTCCCAAATTATCCATCCTCTCAAACCCTTCTTTCATGAAACCTTTATTCTCATATCTTTGTGGCATGGTCCTTGCTAGTGAGAAGCATGGTAAACTGTGATTGATAAGGGGGGGCCATAAGCCACATGCCTTATGAAATCCTTTCTTCTCACTGTGTTACTGGCCACATAATGTGTTAAATATCCTAGCACTTTTAGTGAAAAACAAAATGATACAATTTACTTTTCATCACTGATTTTTAAATTCACATTTTGAAAGATGGAGTTAAATCAAGTGGTTTTTAACAGAATAATTTAGAAATACAGAACATTTGCGTAAAAAATGAGTATTTGCTTCCTTGGTTAGATTTTTTTGCCTTTTGCCATGGTCTGTATCTTTTCTCTTTGATTGTAAAATGTGTTGGAGTGCCTGTTTTTATACATAGTTGAATCTGCTGGTCAAAAGCTGTTATGCTTTGAGGCTGTTTTTCATGATGCTACAAATTCTGAAAATAAGATTGTTGAATAATTTCCATAGCATTTGAACATAACACTATTGTGTCATGTCTTGATATAAAATCTGTTGTTACAGTTATTTGTTTTGCATGAGTAGCATAAGGCTGATATCAAAAACTGTTTTCATTTATTTTAATGTTTTTACTTTAATCACTGAATAATTTTCTAAAACAAAAGTAATGGAATATGAGCTTGACAGCATTTATGTAAAATAAGACTGCAGAAAAAATGCCTTATGAATGTGAATGCAAAAAAGGGTGGGTGCTTCTTTTTTGTTTGTTTTTTCTTTTACTTGTTACTGGGGCACTCTTAGGGTAAGAAGAGTTTATTATTATCTTTAACTTTTTTATTTTTTTCTACATGGATTTTCATGACTCATTAATTCTGTTTATAAAGTGGCATTTGCTTCCTGATGGTAGGAAGATGGTATTTGGGATCCACGTCTCAAATAAATCCCCTTTAAGTAAAAACAAAAAAAAAACCATATAAATAACTATAGCTTTCTAAAAGTTTCTATCCAGTTGGAAATGAAACACAAATGACAAGCATAATGGATCCTCGGGCTGCTTTTGCATTAATGTATGTACATTTGCAGTGTTTGTGCATCAGCATTCCTTTTTGCATCTGTACTAATGGTGCTTGCGAGGCGACTGTGTGTTTTCTCCAAGTCCTTGGTGCTTTCTGGTCCTCAGCCAAAGCCGAAGCTGTGTAACAGGAGATACGGCTCGTCTGTTACAGAGACAGAAGGAAATGGAGCTTGGCTCGTTGGAGGGGGCCCCTCACAACTGTATTTCTATCAATTTGGCAGCGGGTTCGCTCGGCCACACTGAACCCATGTGTGTGTGTTCATCAGCAAGGCCGACAGAGAGCTGCCGTTTGTTCAGAGAGCTCTCCCTACAAAAATAAACCATATCAAAAATGAGAGGCTGCCTTTTAATTGCAGGGTAATTTATCAGCTGACTTGCTAAATAAATTGCATCTCCGACCAGCCTGCCACAAGTGCTGAGAATCTGCATTTGAGACGCAAGACTTTGCCGCAAGCTAGAATAGGCAGGGAAAAGACCAAGAGACCAAAGAAAGCTGGGATGTAACGTCAAATGAATGGAAAGGATAACAAATTGGATGAAAGGAAGAGAAAAAAAACATGCCAAGACACATAATATCACTGATCCTCCTTGTTTGGATTTCACCAGATGCAGCTACATGCTCATATAAGCCCAATAATTCAAGTGAGAATGAAGAATTGCTGAAACAAAGTAACAAACAAAAGCTCTTTTTAAAAAACATAAAGAACAAAAAGCATAACGTGTCAATAGAGATGCTTGTCATCGCAATCATGATTTATTCCTATAATTAAAAATGTTCATATATTAGAGTGAAATGTTTCAGTATTACATGATGTACTGAGAATCAGCAGATGAAACCAACCACTAAGATCCTTTAATAATTTTCAGGGACTCATCTTTGAAAAAAGCTAAATGTTTTATTAAAAGACAAACACAAAGTGTGACAATGCTTTTCTCAGTCATTGACTCCAATGAAACTCTTGGTTTTTAATAACCACAAACACCTGGGTATTTTGTTGGGATGTTTTTGATAGACCAAAGCAAAGTAGTACACTGTTGCAAAGTTAAAAGAGAAGTATAAATGAATTTCAAGTAAACAAATATCTACATTTATACCACTAAATAAAATCCAGTGAAACTAATTGCATTCAGAAGTCACCTAATAAGTAAATGGAATCCACGTGTGTGTAGTTTAAATCTGACTTCTGTGTAGGGCTCAAAGGTTTCTTAGAGAATATTAATGAACAGAATCAGCCGTGAGCACCACAAGAAGCGGTGTCCTGAACCTAAAAATCAAAATAGTTTGGCACATCCATAAACATACCAAGAAAAGGTCTTCCACCTGAACCAACAGACTGGACAAAGGGTGCATTTATCAGAAAGGGAGGTAACAGTCATGCACTTCATAAATGTGTCCTTTAATGGAAGGGTGGCAACAAGAAAAGATTTGTTGAAAGAAAGCAATGAAAAGTCTCATTTGTAGTTTGCAATGTAGGAGAACAGAGTAAATACAGTACTGTGCAAATGTTTTAGGCTGGTGTGAAATATAAATGATGATTGTTTATTTTTATCAATTTACAAAATGCTAAGTGAGCGAACCCAAACATATAGCCAAAGACATTATGAACTATATTCAGCATAAAGATGAACAAGACTTACTGGAAGTGATGGTATGGCCCCCACAGAGCCCTGATCTCAACATCATGGAGTGTGTCTGGGATTACATGAAGAGACAGAAGGATTTGAGAAAGCTTACATCCACAGAAGATCTGTTCTCCAAGATGTCTGGAACAACCTACCAGCCAAGTTCCTTCAAAAACTGTGTGCAAGTCTACCTAGAAGAATTGAATGTTTATGTTTAAATGTCACATGTTTGAATGGTCCAGTCAAAGTCAATAAAAAATCCAATTGAAAATATATTTCTTGACTTGTAAATGAATTTTAATTGACAGTCTAAATACAATCTAACTGAGCGTGGGCTATATTTCCAAGGCAAAGTGACAAGAATTTCCATTAGCAAAAGTGCAAATCTGGTAGAGACATAACCCAAAAGGCTTGCAGCTATAATTGCAGTGAAATGCGGTTCTAGAAAGTATCGACTCAGAGGGGTGAAAACAAGTAAACTCCACACTTTTCAGATTTTTATCTGTAAAGAAAGAAACATAAAATTCCACTAAAATACAGAAAACTTGTACACCCAATCCTACAGACCTGAGTCCACCTTTGTGTACTAGATATGCATCAAGAAGCGGCACAAGAATCTCCATGGGCTTTGTGGCCGGACCGGGTCAGGGACCTAAAAGGAGAAAAAAAAAAAAACATGGCTTTCTTCTCCTTATCCATTGCTTGCATTAGAGGACATGATGGGTCGACATTTCCCTGAAGCTGCAAGTGTGTTTCCTGTTTTTTCTGCTCTAGTACAAACGCCTATTGCCCAGCAAAGTGCAGAAACGTGTACAACAAAAGTGCTCAGCCGGCTCCCCTACTTACATCCTGGATGGTCTCATCACTGTGACCCCAGGAGGGGAGAGGAGCTGGAGAGGACATCCACAGGTTGCTGTACACATATTTGCCACCATGAAATTTTCTTTTCCTCATTTGATCCCATGGAATCATGCAGGGACATGGGACATGAAGTGGTTCAGATTAGGTAATGAAGCTGGATGTTGAACATAATGAAAAAAAATCGGTTTCTCTATTTCAAGTTTACATGTCTTTATGTTGCCACAATTACAAGAAATGTGATCAATTTGATTTGGCTGGGGTAAGATAGTTTCATTTGAATACACTGTTGTCAGTTGACTAAACTTTGATACCTGTGGTAAGTGTGACTTGAATATTATTAAAACTTTCATTTATTTCAGTAACTCAATTAACTAAGTGAAGCACAATACATAGATTCATTACACAGAGACTTTTTTTCTGATAATTATGCTGATTTTCTACTTACAGCTATTGAAAACATGACATTTAAGATTAGAATATTACATCAGACCAAAACAAATGCATTTTCATTACATAAATGTGGACTTAATGAAAGTATGGTTAATACCTGTTAAAAGATTATTCTCAAAAGATACTTTTAATCACCCCCTATTTTTGTTAGAAAACACGAGAGAAAAGACGGCATCATGAGACCAAGGAACACAGCAGACAGGTCGAGAATAAACTGTTTGCATTGCACTCCATAAATCTGGACCTAATGGGGAAGCAGCAAAAGCACAGTTATTATTAAAAGAAAGCCAGAACAAAAGCTTCCATGTCCAAGATTTTCTTTAGCTTGGGCATGGAAGCTGGTCAGAGCTGATGGGAGAATCAATGGATAATAGTGAAACACTGAAGATGTTGTAGACTGTACTAGTGCAGGAACATGGAGCATTCTAAAAGTTTCACACTAAAACCATGAATGTACTACAACAAAGACAATAACAAATCTTCAAATGGTATTGGAACAAGCAAAGAGCTATGCATGCGTTTACAAACCTGTGTTTAATTAAATGCTGCATTTGCAAGCAGAACAATACTCGTTGCAGTTCTTCACATTATCCATATAGTATGCCTGAGCATCCATCTCATTCATCAGTGCTCACAGCTATCAACTCATGGTTCTTTCAGCAAGATTTTCTTACTTATTGATTTTCTTTTGTCCATTATCTGCCAGACCCTGAACAAAAAATGATAAATGTGGCATGGTCGGGGAGAGGTACTGTCATTGTGTATGAATTTAGATACGACATTTAAAGCTCACAGCAGCAGCAGCAGCATCATGCATCAAGTTATCACCCGTTGTCATCTCTTCTCCCGTCTTTAGCTGTTTTCAAAGGGCAGTTGGGTCGCTTTGAGCTATTATTTGAATTCAGGGCTGCTTCGCAGTAAAGGTCTTATCAAGTTTGTTAAGCACGCATCTGTGTATATCCTTCTGTGTATTTGCTTTTGAAAATGCACACAGTGAACCAATCCTCCCAAAGTGTTTCCCTATATAGACATTATTTCTCTGTTATACAGGTCCTTCTCAAAATATTAGCATATTGTGATAAAGTTCATTATTTTCCATAATGTCATGATGAAAATTTAACATTCATATATTTTAGATTCATTGCACACTAACTGAAATATTTCAGGTCTTTTATTGTCTTAATACGGATGATTTTGGCATACAGCTCATGAAAACCCAAAATTCCTATCTCACAAAATTAGCATATCATTAAAAGGGTCTCTAAACGAGCTATGAACCTAATCATCTGAATCAACGAGTTAACTCTAAACACCTGCAAAAGATTCCTGAGGCCTTTAAAACTCCCAGCCTGGTTCATCACTCAAAACCTCAATCATGGGTAAGACTGCCGACCTGACTGCTGTCCAGAAGGCCACTATTGACACCCTCAAGCAAGAGGGTAAGACACAGAAAGACATTTCTGAACGAATAGGCTGTTCCCAGAGTGCTGTATCAAGGCACCTCAGTGGGAAGTCTGTAGGAAGGAAAAGGTGTGGCAGAAAACGCTGCACAACGAGAAGAGGTGACCGGACCCTGAGGAAGATTGTGGAGAAGGGCCAATTCCAGATCTTGGGGGACCTGCGGAAGCAGTGGACTGAGTCTGGAGTAGAAACATCCAGAGCCACCGTGCACAGGCGTGTGCAGGAAATGGGCTACAGGTGCCGCATTCCCCAGGTCAAGCCACTTTTGAACCAGAAACAGCGGCAGAAGCGCCTGACCTGGGCTACAGAGAAGCAGCACTGGACTGTTGCTCAGTGGTCCAAAGTACTTTTTTCGGATGAAAGCAAATTCTGCATGTCATTCGGAAATCAAGGTGCCAGAGTCTGGAGGAAGACTGGGGAGAAGGAAATGCCAAAATGCCAGAAGTCCAGTGTCAAGTACCCACAGTCAGTGATGGTCTGAGGTGCCGTGTCAGCTGCTGGTGGTCCACTGTGTTTTATGATGAGTCCGGTGTGTTATTGCGGTATATCTGCCAACCTGAAAGTCAGCCGATAAGGTGCTGTCACTACCTGGCTTTGGGTCTCAGTGGGTTAACAGCTGCGAGTCGACTTAAACCCACGGGCCTTTAAAAAAAATGGAGAGACAGTGGAGAAGTGTCTATACAGGTCCTTCTCAAAATATTAGCATATTGTGATAAAGTTCATTATTTTCTATAATGTAATGATGAAAATTTAACATTCATATATTTTAGATTCATTGCACACTAACTGAAATATTTCAGGTCTTTTATTGTCTTAATACGGATGATTTTGGCATACAGCTCATGAAAACCCAAAATTCCTATCTCACAAAATTAGCATATTTCATCCGACCAATAAAATAAAAGTGTTTTTAATACAAAAAACGTCAACCTTCAAATAATCATGTACAGTTATGCACTCAATACTTGGTCGGGAATCCTTTGGCAGAAATGACTGCTTCAATGCGGCGTGACATGGAGGCAATCAGACTGTGGCACTGCTGAGGTCTTATGGAGGCCCAGGATGCTTCGATAGCGGCCTTTAGCTCATCCAGAGTGTTGGGTCTTGAGTCTCTCAATGTTCTCTTCACAATATCCCACAGATTCTCTATGGGGTTCAGGTCAGGAGAGTTGGCAGGCCAATTGAGCACAGTGATACCATGGTCAGTAAACCATTTACCAGTGGTTTTGGCACTGTGAGCAGGTGCCAGGTCGTGCTGAAAAATGAAATATTCATCTCCATAAAGCTTTTCAGCAGATGGAAGCATGAAGTGCTCCAAAATCTCCTGATAGCTAGCTGCATTGACCCTGCCCTTGATAAAACACAGTGGACCAACACCAGCAGCTGACACGGCACCCCAGACCATCACTGATTGTGGGTACTTGACACTGGACTTCTGGCATTTTGGCATTTCCTTCTCCCCAGTCTTCCTCCAGACTCTGGCACCTTGATTTCCGAATGACATGCAGAATTTGCTTTCATCCGAAAAAAGTACATTGGACCACTGAGCAACAGTCCAGTGCTGCTTCTCTGTAGACCAGGTCAGGCGCTTCTGCCGCTGTTTCTGGTTCAAAAGTGGTTTGACCTGGGGAATGCGGCACCTGTAGCCCATTTCCTGCACACGCCTGTGCACGGTGGCTCTGGATGTTTCTACTCCAGACTCAGTCCACTGCTTCCGCAGGTCCCCCAAGGTCTGGAATCGGCCCTTCTCCACAATCTTCCTCAGGGTCCGGTCACCTCTTCTCGTTGTGCAGCGTTTTCTGCCACACTTTTTCCTTCCCACAGACTTCCCACTGAGGTGCCTTGATACAGCACTCTGGGAACAGCCTATTTGTTCAGAAATTTCTTTCTGTGTCTTACCCTTGTAATGGAAAATTCTTTTAAAGTGCTCTGATATTCCCTTCACCTCTCTCATTTGATTCTGTGTTTTATCACCCACAGGTGACCTTCCATCTACCTCTCACCTCTGACCTCTGTGTTTTGTTAGTGTTCTGTTTTTTAGAGCAGATGGACTCTAAATTCCAATGCTGGAGAGTTTAATGGTTAAGACCCATCATTTAGGACAATGTCAGGAAGGGCAGTTAGGTCTGTTCCTAGATAACCTTGTCACCTTTGAACTCAAGAAGGGTTTGGGTCATAAAACACAGACTCTTGGAAGTTGAGATAACACAGTCATGTTCTGGTATAAATACTGTGTGTAAATGTTGATCGGGGCTCTGTTTCACTGACTAACCTCAGTGTCAGGGTCTTCAAACGCTGAATGCCTTTGAATAAAACTTATAAGAAAAAGTCCGGATTTTCTCTTGTTATGAGTCAACTTCTACCCACTTTGATAAGAAAATTCCACAACACCCTCTTGCTTGAGGGTGTCAATAGTGGCCTTCTGAACAGCAGTCAGGTCGGCAGTCTTACCCATGATTGGGGTTTTGAGTGATGAACCAGGCTGGGAGTTTTAAAGGCCTCAGGAATCTTTTGCAGGTGTTTAGAGTTAACTCGTTGATTCAGATGATTAGGTTCATGGCTCGTTTAGAGACCCTTTTAATGATATGCTAATTTTGTGAGATAGGAATTTTGGGTTTTCATGAGCTGTATGCCAAAATCATCCGTATTAAGACAATAAAAGGCCTGAAATATTTCAGTTAGTGTGCAATGAATCTAAAATATATGAATGTTAAATTTTCATCATGACATTATGGAAAATAATGAACTTTATCACAATATGCTAATATTTTGAGAAGGACCTGTATTTCAACCCTCGTGCATATCAATTTTACATTCACATAGCACTTATTAGATATCATGTGTTCATACCTTGTTTATTTTGGCAAAATACCGGTGAGGTTTTGAATGGTCCAGTCAAAGTCATTACTGCTGAATCCGCGGTCACTCCTGCCTTTTGCTTTTTAAAAACTGGTCCATACACATTCCAGCATCGTTCTTGAACTTGTGCACCTCTTTCGAATGCTGATTTGATTCAAATACTGATTTCCAAAGAGCCTTTTTTACATTAAAAATGTAGGTTCATTCTGAAAAAAATATACACAAAACAAGATGTTAAGAGAGTTGCGGAATTTGTCTGGCATTAAGAGTAGTGAATTATATTAAAATGTACATTTCTATTAGAAACAACAACCCAGCCTGAAAAGTCAAATAAATGCATAAATATGTAGAGGGCAAGTATAAAATGAGAGCAAAAAATAAAACGAAGGCAGGGAGAAAGGTTTGTCAGGCAGCTTCAGGCCCTGAAAGCACCTGAAAGGCCTTGATGTTAATGAAAAAGTCATATCCTGCCTAAAGCACAAAAGACTGAAAAGCTGACTGAGATGTTGGTCATTTGGAGGACAAATTTTTAATACAGGACAATAAAAACAAAGTGAGTTGACAGGATTGGTTCCATATCAGGTTTATGCTAACATATACAAAGAGTTTGATTCATGCAAACACTACCACAGTTTTGCATACAAATGTACAGCTAACAGTTATCTTGAACGATAACGTACCAAACAGAAAAACATGTGTAACATTACTAGCCTCAACATATAGCTTAGCATGGATTGGCAAGGCTAAGCACAGCTTGAACAATCACTACTTTGAACAATAATTTAACCCACTGAACCACGTCTAGCATAATGTAAGATGAGTCATATTTATTTATTTATTTAAAAAAATCTCATCTTACAATAGCTAAACTTGAACTATAACTTAGTATACAGAAGCACACCTAAGCTAAGCTTAAGGAGTAGTTTAACATACACACCATAATAATACTGCTTTTAAACCTTAATTTTTGAAGTTCAAAACCATAATAAAGGAAAAGATTAAAACAGAATATAGGGTGTTGGAAATTATTTACCATCTTTATACCTTGTTTGATAGATTTACGGGGTTGATTCTGGACTGCAACGGCTTGCCATGTCTTTTAGGAACGCCGTTACCTCAGTTATAACGCACTTGCAGATCACCTCAAACTCCTCCTTTGTGATGATATCTTTGGAGTGGCTCTACTCTTTACCACCAACCTTACAGTTCGATGTTGCACTGTAAAAAGGTGTTTGTCTTTTAATTGGCTGCTTGTCTTTTGGCTGACACCAGTTACCACCCCCCTGGTTCTGTTGCATCACTTGGGAAGTTACTTTGCGCTTCTTCTTAGGCCTGTTCTCAGTTTGAATGTTTAACACCTTGCCTTTTCCTGTTCTGTCTGAAGGGACACGTGTTTCCCACACAAGCTGAACATATCTACGAGTCTCCTGCATGGAAAGATTCTCTGTTGTGAAGAAACAAAGACTTAAAAGTGTGGTCTTCTTCAAGACCTGGAGCATAACATCCCTGAAAATAAGCTGTCTTCAAACGGTGGAAATATTCTCTGGGAGGTTCGTCCTGTTTTTGCAAAACTGTCAAAGCATTAATAGTAGCAGCTGCTTCATCTCTGTAAATATGGTACTCTTCTCTAAGAGCCTGGCAGAGAACTGGATAACTGTCACTAATTTCTGGAGGAAGAGATTTTATGAACACATGAACACTCTTAGCTGTTGTTTTCCAAATAAACCTCAACTTCTCACGATCAGAAGGAAAACGTAAGTCAAGAAGACAATGTTCAACCTCAAGCAGGTAAGCCTCAATATTTGACTCCTGGCTATCTGGATCAAAAACTTATATGTCCTTAGCAAGGGATTCAAGCTGTTTGAAACAGACACCATGCTCCCAAGGTGGACCACATCCATCTGAGAAGTCATGCTGGTTAAGTTCATGAAATGGTGGAAGAAAACACGTTTTCTCATGATTTAAATGAGAGCTTTCTAATGAATGGACTTGTGCAAGTGGTGGTGGGTCAGGTTGGATTGAGTCACCTGAGAGCCATGTGCGTCTCTCCTGGCCCCTAGTAGTCGACACAGAGTCAGAAAGGAGAGGGGTGCAGATCAGGCTGGAAGGGTGCTCCTACCACCTAATTGGACCACTTGTGCACACTGAATCCGGCACTCGGTCATCTTGGTGGTTGTTCACTGCAATGGGATTTGGCAGGAAACCACTGGAGACCATCTGACTTCCAACACTTCTGTTAAGGTCTTTGGAAGTAAGTTGGACACTTTGACTAAATTTAGGAAGGGGAGACTCTGACCTAGGTGCTGGATGTCTGCTGTCTGAGTCTGCCTCCTGCTTTTGCTGCTGTGCGTGAAAATGCAAATCAGGTACCTGAGAGGTGGGGGTTTGTTCCCCCCTTTGGGATGAAGCTTTCTTGAGCTCATCTGCCTTCAGGTCCACTAACTTTGCTTCAGCTTTCATGGTCCTCTCCTCAGCTTTTGAGAGCTCAAGCTTTGCAGCATTCTCCCTTTGAAGAGTCATCTGATGGTCAGCCTGTAACTTAGAATATCTTTTAGCTTCTAGTTGTGATTTCTGCTGATACAACAAGGTAAACCTACCAACAACATCCGAAATCAGAATCTCTCTGGCTGGATTTTCAATTAGGTCAAGTAATTCTTGAATCTGTTTATCACATGCAGCAAGGTCAAACTGATTGAAAGCATCCCGCTCATCTGGAGACAAACGGATGAGATCACCAACAACTTTCTGCATCTCGACTCCTGCTGAATTCATAATGGAGTTGGATTCCATCATTCTGGCAGACACTACAAAATAACAACAAAGTTATCAAAATATTGCTAAGAGCAACAATATCTAACAAATGTATGTCCAGCTATATGTATTTTTGACTATACATATATTGGAAACATTTGTATGAGTGTAAAATGGGCACAGAAGTTGATCATTCAACCTGTGACTTATGACAACACTATGCTCTAAGTGTTACAATGCTACTCCTTTCTCTAAGGATATTTTGTGATTTTACTGTTAATTTTTCACCTTTCTTGAGAGAACTAGTGATTAGACACTACTCTTAACCTTTAAGGGAATTTTGTTTAAAATGCAAAGGAAAAAGAAAATTGCTACACCTCCTAAGGGTAATAATTGCAATTTAGCTTTTGGTTCACCCCCCTTTATGGCAGGGTGGATTAGATTAAATTTGGGATTTAATCTGGGAATAAATCATGTTCTTTCAAACCATAAAACAAACTATAAAGTTCCTGAATGGATACATGCATCAAAATTAGGTCAGATACTAAATTAACTGCAAAGTTAATTCAGTTTCAGATTGTGGTCGTACACAAAACACAGCCTCTGGATACAGATGTGCAGCAACTGTCTGGACAGTGAGGTTAACTGAAGTTAAACCAAGTCTCAAGTTAATGCTTACACAGAAGAAACCAGACTGAGTCAGAACATCTAAAATGTTGCTTATGTAGCAGAGTTGATTGTTACTAGCACAGAGATATTGGAGTTATTAATTTTGACGAAAGTATAAATTTGTGAACTCCTGGAATGTCACGTGTTATAATGTTCTCTTAAATATAATCAGTGACATCTGATGTTTGAACTCTGATGTTTTCAGTCCTATTGTGACCAGTGACAGCTGGTTGGAAGCTCATCACTTGGTGCATCAATAATGTGCAGTTGTGGTTTATTCATTCGCATTTATGTACAGTGCAAGCTGTTCATAATAATGTCCACCCAGCGGGACGCCAAATGTTGGGATTATGAATCAGCCATGGATTTCAACAAGATATTTTTGCGGTTTCTTCAAATGCAGCCACTTCTTCAACTTCAACTGCCAATTACATGTCAAAGTCTTAAGGTGATTATCAAGCTGTGCAGACCAGAAAATAGATTATTGATCTAAAAGGGGTAATCATACAAAAACCCTTCCTACAGTGAGTAAATAAACATATCCCGTCACACCACCTCCCGATCACTGAGCCATAGGAGGCTGTCTTTATCTAGTTGATTTGATAACAAGTGGATAGCTCCAAGTGTGCAGTGTGACATCCTTTCTTTTCTTCAAGAGACTTGTTTAACTCCCTCAACATCCACCAAAACACTGAGCTTAACATAAGATGTAATGTGAGCTCAGTTCAGCCATTGAAAGAAAAGTAATAGTCTGAGATCTGATTCACCTTTGCCACTTTAATAGCAGTTTTCTGACAAAGAGTTTAATAGGCTTTGGTATGAAAGTGATTTGATATGAGAATCCCAAGGGGCACAATGGGCTAGATTAAATGTCAGCTTTGTATGTCATGGAGCTCTCTGTGTGGGTTTGCATTTGATGACTAAAGGCAATCCGTTTGAGGCGTTTAAGCTCAATGCTTTTTCCACTTTGAACAAATCTCTATGACGACATGTGAAGAAAAGCTTGAAATATGGTAAACTGGTCCAGTGAGATAAAAAAGGGATTTTAGTGACTGTTATATTGGCTGTGTACATGTTTGACGTCCTCTCAAGTTCCACATTGAATTTTATTATGTATTATATTACATCAAAACTGTTTTTTAGGTGCCTTTTCCTTTCAACATGTGAGTTGACGAGTTGAAAGTTTTATGTTGGGGTGTTAGAGTAAACATGGCACAACCGAAATGCACAACACACTTATTGTATTTTTATTAACGTGTATGCACAGAACATTTTCCTGAAACTCGCGGGTATTATGAAAAAGCAAAATATGTTAAAATGTCTAACAACAGATTGCTATGCCAGCCTCTTTCAGAGATTTGGACAAACTTTTATTAGATTATTTCTAATAAAGCTTGGCCAAAAATGGTATTCATCTTTAATATCCAGTTTTCTATTTTTCTACTCTTGCTTTTTGTGCCCTGAATCAACAGAATCAGAATCAGAATCAGAATCAGAAAAGCTTTATTGCCTAGTATGTTTTTGGACATACAAGGAATTTGTTTTGGCGTAGTCGGTGCAATACAGTACAAATTAAACAGTATAAACATATCTACAATATAATATAAATATATGTGCACAGTTTTAAGTGAGTGAGAGTAAATATAGAGCAGTATAAGATGCAAGAGCAATACAACAGTGCAGGTGATCATTGTGCAAGTAAAGCAGGAGTCCAAGCTGAGCGTTAATGTAACTCATAGAGTTACAGTTTACAAGTGTCCTGTCAGCAAAAAAGGGGGGGGTGTGGGGGAAAGGGAGAGTGTCAGGGTGGTTTCCGGGCTTTGTTAACCAGGCTGGTGGCAGATGGGAAAAAACTGTTCTTGTGGCGTGAGGGTTTGGTCCGGCTGGACCGCAGCCTCCTGCCAGAGGGGAGAGTCTCAAAGAGTCTGTGACCGGGGTGGGAGGGATCAGCCAGAATCTTCCCTGCCCGCTTCAGGGTCCTGGAGGTGTACAGTTCCTGAGACTGCAGCCAATCACCTTCTCAGCAGACCGAATGACACGCTGCAGCCTGCCCTTATCCTTGGCTGTAGCAGCGGCGTACCAGATGGTGATGGAGGAGGTGAGGATGGACTCAATGATGGCTGTGTAGAAGTGCACCATCATAGTCTTTGGCAGGTTGAATTTCTTCAGCTGCCGCAGGAAGAACATCCTCTGCTGGGCTTTCTTGATGAGGGAGCTGATGTTTGGCTCCCACTTGAGATCCTGGGAGATGATGGTTCCCAGGAAGCGGAAAGATTCCACAGTGTCAATTGTGGAGTCACAGAGGGTGATGGGGGCAGGTGGGGCTGGGTTCTGCCTGAAGTCCACAACCATCTCCACTGTCTTTAGAGCGTTGAGCTCAAGGTTGTTCTGGCTGCACCAGTCCAACAGATGGTCCACCTCCCACCTGTACGCGGACTCGTCACCATCAGAGATGAGTCCGATCAGGGTGGTGTCGTCCGCAAACTTCAGAAGCTTGACAGACTGGTGACTGGAGGTGCAGCTGTTGGTGTACAGGGAGAAGAGCAGAGGAGAGAGAACACAGCCTTGGGGGGAACCGGTGCTGATGGTCAGGGAGTCAGGTGGATATATCCTGTTCATAATTTCCGAGGATGAGCGCTGGGCTTTATCCTGGGCAGACACCCATGCATATTCTCAAGGTAAAGATAAATTCCTAGTTTGTGCCACATGCATGCCTTTTATTCTGTGGTAAATCAACAGAGCTCTCATACTTCTGTGCTGTCCTCTACTGGAATGTAATAGGAATAGTGATATAGAAAGTAAAGTTTTTCTGGTAGACAATATACTGAAAATGAGACATGACAAATCTGATGAAATGAGGTTCAGAGGATATGTTTGAGGTCAATTATCCATCTGTTTCATGATTGGTGGTTATGATTACACAGGCTACATTTTGTAGCCTTTTGACAGGTGATTTCAGAGAATAGCAAAAGAAGAAAATGCTAATCACTGAGATCATCTGCAGTCGTAGAGTTTGATTGGCAAGGCATCCTACATTCTGCTTATACATTCCAGTGTGTCATAGTTGTGGGAAAGTTCATACTGTGTTCTGACACAGAGGAGGATAATGTCCCCAAAAACCACGAATCTCAGCTATTGGGATTATCAGTGTAATGTCCTTTAAACTTCTCTGATTTGCTATTTATACCATATAGCCATAAAAACAAATGGAAGCAACTGCTCTTACATCTTTTCAGATTTTTTTGGGGGGGGAACAGAAAATCAAAGGAAATGTCTTAGGAGTTTATAAAAGTATTGTATGACTTTAAACAAAGTCAAAGCTAAGTTTTACTGCCCAGTAAGCAGAATATCTAAACACTTAAAAGATCCTGAGATAAACTAAACTAATGCCTACATGGCCCCCACCTCACTGGCAGCCATGGTGTACAAAAATAACAAAGATATTTTGCACACTTGAATAATATGAATGTCAACGCATGCATTAGTTGAAAATAACTTCTTTATTTGTGTATCTATTGACAGCTTTCTGCTGCTTTAGCTCACCTGGGAATACAGAAAACAGGCACATTGGTTTGATGTGCTTCAGACTGCTGGCTGTGATGGTCTACTAAACAACACATGTACACATAGAGCAATATATCTGCCTCTATCACCTCTCAGAACCCAAAAACATGCTTATCATCTCTACACATTAATGCAACTGTATCTCAGCAGGTAACGGGAGGTTTCTGACATTAATTAAAGTTAGCTGCTGTCCTCCTACAGATGATCATCACATCGTCACAGTTAAGTTACGGACACACAAATCTAATGTTTGTCATGCTCCTGTTTGAGCTGACCTCAAACAGACACAGATTCGGATCATAGTCCCCCCTCTGCCTGGAAACTACAGTTATAAACATGCATATAAATTGACTGTTTAAAATGAACACTGAAGAACTTGTCATGTGTTATTACAAAAACAAAATATTCAGGTGAGAGGGAGGGGGCCATTATGACTGGTCTCCCACAGATATGTGAAAAACACTTAATAGCTCACCAATCAGCTGAATTTGTCACAGATTCAGCCATTAGAAACTTATGTTATAATTGATACAACTGTGCATGATGGTGAGTTTAGGTGAGTAGCTATTTTCTTGTAGTGATTTCCTGACCATAAAGATCATCGCACTTATGCCTTAGTTGAGTGACGTGTGATCATATCTTTCATGTTTTAAAGAGTAACTGGTAGAAAAAGTGTGCCTTGCTTCAGGTACACTTATTTTATAGGAATTGCAAGGTGTGCCACTAATTGTGGCTTGGTGTTTTTCGAGACAAATATTTCTTATTCTGAATTTCCTTTTCCCTCTAATTTTTCCAAGATTTTCTATGAGAAATTATGTCACTGCAGTAAGAAAAATAACAAAAGGTTTTTGCACATTTTACCAGGTATGCTAATAAACGTGGAGCACACTGTGCGTTTAGCTTTTACAGAAAAATAGGCAAATCATTCTTAAAGTGCTGTTTCTTAAGGCATAAAGAATTGCAAGTTCCTCCTCACTAATACCAGAAGGTAAGCAGCAACTTGATTATAAAGATAAGCCAATAACGTCCCCAACAGAGACAGAACCATACCATTTATTTCTGAAGTTATTTGTATTAACGTTTAAGTTATTACACCATGTGTGTGTCTGGGGGCGTTCTGTAGAGGTAAATACGTACTATCAGCACAGAGGCAGATGTTATTTTAGTCTGCAGGGGCCCAAGGGGAGTGGAACAGTGGACTTTTAACCTCGTAATTAGTGGGCAACCTGTTCCTCCACCTGAGCCCCAGATATTTTGCTCTATAGCATAAAGGGCAAACATATAGAGTGATTTGCAAAAGTAGGTCACTTTCACTGGGACTCACATCCTAAAGCATCTTAGATTATGTATACATTAAGCGTTGCCTATAAATGTCCATGTCATCAGCCAGATCATCTGTTATCCAACGTCCAAGGTATTTTTACCTGCCACATCTGAGTAATTTCTTCTGCACCACTCACACCTTCAATATTTGCTGGCAGACATGTTTTAAAATCATTCATTTTCTTTATTTCCTTCTAAAAATCATATGTGCATTTGTTTTACATTTTCCTTGCAGGCAAATTTGACTTCATTGTGTCTTTATTCATTTTTATAAAATGTAGGGCATATTTAAAATTGGCATTTGCCCTTTTCATATATGGAAAGAGAAGACCATGTTCCTGTCTGCCTGCCTCAATCCAAGCCTTGAAAGCCCTTCCAGCCTCAGCATGAAGCTCCTTGTTTAGCTGGTTTAGCTTTGTATAACTTAGTCTTATACAATGCACTGGAGACGAGCAGAGACTTCACAGCACTTTCATACAAGGAGCACAGCTCAGCACCATGTGTGGGTTTTTACAGTTGATATCATGACGTGCTGCGGCATCGTTTTTTTAGTTTAATGTTTCTCAGCAAGGTGTCAGACTGAACTAAATATATTTCAAGGTTCTCCGCAGTCAAGTTAGACCAGCTTATTTTCCCAACACTCATGTTACTGTGAAGAGACAAAACAACAGGTAGATTGCCCAAGTTTACAGGTAACAATAAAGGCATGTGGTCAGAATGTGGCTTATATTTAATCCTCTTCAACTATATAGACTGGTGCAGCTGTACTAATGCAGTGATCTAGCCATGAAGACCATAATCTCCAATTATGGTTTTCATTCATTAATATACCCAGTCATCAACTCTGACTAGCCTGCATGTCCCTGTAGGAAAAAAGCATCCCCACAGCATGATGCTACCGCCACCATGTATCACCCTTTGGCATAATGTATTTACCGGTAGTTTGTTTTGCAGTGTCAGGTTTTTTTCACTGAAAGGCCAGATTTGTTGCATGCACCACTAATGAGCCCACTTGAGCTGTGGATCTCCACAGCTCCTCCAGAATAACCATGGGCCCTGTCTTGATATTAATCCCATAGTCTTGCTCTGAGATGCCCAAAGCTTGGGATATTGGTTTATAACCTCACTACCTGCTGTGTTCCTTGGTCTTCATGCTGCTACTTCTGAGGCCTTCACAGAACAGCTGGATTTATACTGAGATTAAACTACTTAAAGATGGATCCACTTTCATTTTGCAAACACTGCAGTAGTCTCCTACGACTTCACTAATATGCATTAGGTTGGTCTTTCAAAGAAAATATAAATTTCATTAAAGTTTGTGGCTTAATTGCTTTCAAAGCTGTCTTTTCTACTATTCTGTCAGCTAAGCGCGTAACAATTCCCTCTTTTTTCGCAGCAGTAACATTGTTAGATGGATTCCTAATTTGACTAATCTACTGTAATTTCACACCACCACACTCTTGGCATCCGGAGGGGTAAGGAAGTGTGTGTCACCACGTTGCCACTTTGCACATCCGACTGACAGGAGCATATGAGCGGTGCCCCAGGCAGGCTGGTGAGAACTTTCATCTGCACACAGTGTCTCCAGCATCTGATGAAGTAGAAGGTGGACATCGGTTTGTTTCAGGGGTGGGGGACCTGTTTCAACATTATCAATGCAATGACTGCTGATTCTTGAGTCTTTATTTAAAAAAAGAAGGAAAATGAAAGTAGAAAACATGAAAGAACAGAGACACTCTGCTGCTGGCAGCTGAACTGTTGGTCTGCATCACGCCTCTGTTCTAAGTCACCCAATTAGTGACAAACATTATTCCACACAGCAGTGACTCTTCTAATTAATTCATGACTGTAGCAAAAAGCTAGAATGCAAAATTTATGCAGGCAGAGACTAGAATATTTCTGGCAGATGCCTTTTCTTCAACCACAAACGATTACTTCTAATTTCTGTACCTGTAGTTTTAATTGTCTTACGTCCTGGTTGAAAAAAAAATACAGCTCAGTAAAGATTTTGCTCCCTGTGCAAGTCAAGATGCTGTTTCTCTTACCAATATTCTCGGATTGCAACACAAGACATTTGGATTTACAGTGCGGGCCAAAAGTTCTCACACATTCATTGTGGCCATGGGTGGCATTTATTTTGGGCCTTTAATGCTACATTTAAACGGTTTTTCTGTCTCTCTGAATTAATAGAAGGTAAAACTCATTGTTTATTTTATCCAGTTTGTGGAATTCCCTAGCGACCTCTAGCAGTGAAACACTCCCTGAGCATGATGATACCACCACCATGATTGACAGTTGGTACAGTGTTCTTAGTTTTGAAAGCCCCAACTTGACTCACCCAGCTAATCGCTTAATATCTGTCTTATTAAACCATAAAACCTTTCTCCAGAAGATATTCTAGTTATCCGTGCGACCAGCTGCAAATTTCAGGTGAGATTTAAGATTGATTTAGGAGCAGTACACAGGCTTCACTGTGAACAGTGACGATGATGGCTAGCTTCGGCCCTGGTAGTTCTGGGGCTGTTGCACATCTTTCTAACCTATTTTCTTTCCTCTGAGGAGAACAGCTTGGATCGCCTGGTTGAAATGTGGATGCATTTGGTTGCCACTGTTTGGAAATGAACATCAGTGAAAACTATGTGCTTCTGTTTGGCTTGTGACTTTATTAGCTAATCTACACGAGGCAGTCTGGTGTGGCTGACCTGTGTGTAATGAGCCTGGGAACTTTGCTGGATTAACTGGGGATAATTGGTATGAGATTGCAATCAAAGATTTAATTAGGATGCGGCTGCAGCAATCTTATGCCCACCTGACTGTTCATTTGCAATGTGTTCATTATAAATTAGAGTGTTAGTCTTTCTCTCTCGGGATAGTATATTCTCTTTCACATTTTGTCACGTTGCAACCACAAACATCATAGAGGTTTTATTGAGAACACTGGTGAACAAGCAGCATCATGAAGAGCAAAGGACACGCCAGACAAGTCAGTGAGAAGGTTGTAGAAAAGTTTAAAGCAGATTATAAATCAGTAACCCAAGCTTTGGATATCTAATGAATAAATGTTCATTCATCCAAAAAATAAAGAGAGTGGCCTTTCACCTAAGCAGACAGGCACAAATCAGAGAAGCACCCAAGAGGCCCATGGTAACTCTGGAGGAGCTGCAGAAATCCACAAATGAGGTTTAAGAGTATGTTAACAAAGCAACTATTTGTCTTGCATGCCATAAGTCTGGTATTTATGGAAAATTAGCAAGAAGAAAGCTTCTTATTAAAAAAAAAGCATTAGAAGTCCTGTTTGTAGTTTGTCTTAAGCCATGTAGGGGAAACAGCAAACATGAGGAGGAACTTGTTCTGTTCAAATGAGACCAAAGTTGAACTTTTTGGCCTACATGCAAAACACCATGTGTAGTGGAAAACAAATACTGCGCATCACTTCGAAAACACCATCCCCACCATTAAACATGGTAGAGGCAGTATAATGCTGTGTGGATTGCTTTTCTTCAACAGAGACAAGGAAGCTGGTCAAAATTGATTGGAAGATACTGTAAATGGAGCACAATCAAGGGCAATCATCCTAGAACACCAGTTAGAGGCTGCAAAAGACTGAAGTGGAAGGTCACCTTGCAGTAGGACAACCACCCTAAACATACAGACAGAGTTACAATGGGATGATTATGTTTAGATCAAAGCATATTTATGTGTTAGAAGTCCGAGTTAAAGACCAGACCCAAACAAGATAGAAGTTCTGTGGTGAGATTTAGAAACAGTACTTGAGAGATATGCTCCATCCAATCGGATTGAGCTCAAGCAATTTTGCAAAGAATAGGTTAAAATTGTAGCTTCTACATGTGTACAGCAGAGGCCTACATCAAAACACTGCACTGAAAAGTGGCACTGCAAACTTTCAACTCAGGTGGTTAAATATACAAATGCATGCCACACTTTTCTGAACTTTTATTTGAGAAAAAATTTGGAAAACATGCATCATTTTCACAATTCATTCAAAAATTCCAATAAAATACAATGATATCTGTGGTTGCAAAATGACAATATGTAAAGAATTCTGTAGGTTATGAATACTTTTGCAAGACACTGTAAACCAAATTATAATATTAACTATTTGGACACAGTATGAATTAAATGCCTTTCTTCACCAAGCCGCTTGTTTTATTTACCTATATTGGTATACCTGATTAAAACCTAAATAAAATAAAAAAAGATTTCAACCTTTCATCTGTTTGATTTATTTCACAAGCACTGACGTAAAACCTACTTTTTTTGTTTAATTCCGGGCTAATACTCGTAAGAGGTTCACTGGAAATCGAAAAAACTGAATCAAAAGCAAATATATTTCTTGTCCTTGGTTTACAGCCCTGCATGGAAACGTAATAAACGCCAGAGGGCAGCAGAGAAAGAAAGGTAGACGGCGCCTTTGAAAATATAACCACGACGAAAAAGGAGAACCAACCGGCAGCCAAAGAACTAGAACATATAGAAAGGTTTTTCGTTATTTAACAAACGATACCGTTTATGTGGCTCTCGTTCTATTATGTTGCTCCTCTAATATGCGTTTTTATCTGTTGTAAGTTAAACTGAGGTGAAATGCGACTCATCATTACATGATACAGACAGAATTAACTGGGTGTATCCAGACATGAATCTACAGTTTTTCTATCTACTTGGTTTCTATAGCGTAGCTGCTGTATTGTTTTGGTTAAGAAATTTGCCTGTTACAGCTACGGATCACTGTCACTAAGGTTTGTTCTTAATGCATACATATCACTAAGTGTATGAAAATAATGCAAGTCATGTATGTGTAAGAGCACTAGAAAGAGAAAGCTAAAACAATGATTTATTTTCCCGGTGTTTGTCTGCAACTTGCTAACTGAGCGCTAATGCTAGCTAGGTGCACAGTTAGCTGTTAGCCCAGCTGCTGGGTTTATTATTACAACTGTATTACTCTTACTAATGTTAAATCAAACTGTTTGATTGGTACGACGTGGTAGTCGTTGTTGGCATAAAAATAGTGTAAAAAGCAGTTTTTAATAATTAAAGCCTAAATTTGGTAATAGTTGTTTGGACGTTAGCATTAGGCACTGTAGGTGATGCTAGCCACTAACAGCTCTTTGTACTATAGTTTAATTGTATTTGACCGACAGTCCAGTGTGATGTTAGTCGTGAGCATCCAAACTGGGACTGTTAAATGGGCCTTTGACCAAATATTGTTGATATTTTATTATGTGAATGTCAGCGCTCTCTGTCAGAAGCGAGCTCAAACAAGACCGCTAAATGATTACCTCTTTATAGCGCTGAAGATTTTCTAAGATATGTCAAAAAATACATTTGTATTGGATTTATTTTTTTATTTTCATTGTATGCATTGAAACAGATGGTTGTTTGATAAGATATTCCGACATTTTTGATTTTAGCTAAACGGATTTCTTAAGTTTATTGTACGCAACCTTCTAAAATAATCTAAAAATAAGGTTCCGTGTTGATGTATAGGCATGGCAAGTTTATTTATAAAGCACGTTTCAGCAACAGTACACTTTACATGATGAAAGTACATTGCAGTGGCATGATAAGGGAAAGAAAAGGCCAGAACTGTTGGACTACAGACTGAAATGAATGATGTTTTAATTAATAATTCAAATAAATTAGTCAAAGGTAACTCTAAACAAACAGGTTTTTACCCTTGATTTAAAATAACTTGATTTTTTTTGTTTCAGCATTTTTGTAGTTATCTGGAAGTTTGTTCCAGATTTGTGGAGCATAAGAACAGAATGTTGCTTCTCCTTGTTTGGTTCTGATTCTAGGGATGCAGATTAGACTTGAACCAGAAGACCTGAGTGGTCCGGAAGGTTCATACAACAGTAGTAGATCTTTAATGTATTTTTTTAGTGCTATCCATGCAGTAACTTATAAACTAACAGAAGTGTTTCTATTCTCTGAGATACGGGGGCCCAGCGTAAGGACTTTAGAACTGGGGTGATGTGCTCTACATTCTTAGCTTTAGTGAGGACGTGGGCAGCAGCGTTCTGGATCAGCTGTACCTGTTTGATTGACTTTTTAGGCAGACCTGTGATGACAGCATTGCGGTAATCAATTCGACTAAAGATAAACGCATGGATGAGTTTTTCAAGACCCTGCTGAGAAATTAGTCCTTTTAATCCTGGAAATGTTCTTCAGGTGACAGCAGAAGGACGACTTGGTGGTTGTGTTTGTTATTATTATTATTATTATTACACAGCTGTAGGAGTCACCCTGTGCCACTATTTTAAGTCTGTTTTGTTGACCTTCTGTGCTTTATGACTTTGACCTTGCTTTGTATTTTGTTCTTGCAACTGGGCATTTTAATATATTTGGAGCTGGTACCTGTTAAACAGAGAAAGGAGACGTCTTATAAGCCTATTTATGCAAAGGGTTAAACTCATAATGTTACTGTAAAGTTCATTTGATTTGAACAGTGACCGTTCTGCCGTGGTCTGTTTTCAAATCTTTGAAAATAGGAAATATGTTTGCAGTTTTTTTCTATGTTTTGTTTGATTTTGTGTTAAAAGCCAGCACACTTTTTTTTATTTATTAAAAAGCTGAAGCTTTGATGTGGATTTCCTTCTCACTGACAAGCCAAAGAAATGTGGTAGCTGTCTTCCGATGTTTGTTCACAGCTCAGTTATAAAGTGCATTATTGGCATTGAGATGTCCTTCTCCGGCCTTTTTGTCACTGAAATGAAAGCCCACTGATTACTAAAGCAGGACAGGTTGTCCCCCCACCCCACCCCAACTATACTAATCCTGAAATATTTCAAACATCAAGCTTTTACTCTCTGAATCATTAATTACAGGTCGAGCCCCAGCAGGGGGCAGTGCTGCTTAGTTATCGTATGGCGTCTGGAGAGTTCTCTCTAGGGAGTGATCATGTTTTATGCGTTCCTTTCTTAATATGTGTCCTCATAGTTAAGCTCCACCTCATGTAGCCCTACCTGTAAGAGCTGAAGACAAAGATGTTTGTCAGGTTTACGTCACTAAGGCTCACTGAAGAATTGTTTGGCTGGGTGGTCTGTTTCTGAAACATGCAAACTGTCGATCCACACTATTTATATCTTGTGTGTGATGTTTTCTACCTGGTTACAGGACACATTCTGATTTTGGGCCTCTAAGGAATATGTTTGTTCTATCCAGATGGTCCGTTATTTCTGAGTAGGTAAAATAAAAGTCTTGCCCGGCTGATGTTTTCTCTCCCACATTTGGAGTTTTCTTTTCCTTCACTTGCTCATTAATGATTGATAGCAGCAAGACATTTCTATTAGAGGAAACATGGCCGGCCAGGAGGTAGTTTTGAGCCAAGACTGGGATGAGTTCAGATGAAAAGTAGATCCAGCTGCATAAGGAGCAGTCTATTTCCTGGCATGGCTGTTCGGTGTCTCTGTGTTTTAGGAAGAAAGCCCATGTCTCTCATTACTCGACCCACTTCTAGGCGGCAGTGAGCATCCCATCTCATTGCTTCAGATAACACCCTGCCTTTTTAAGCACTGACTTTTCCAGATCATATAAAGGTATTTATTAAATCTGTAGATTTAAGGTTTTTCTCCTGTATTCACATTTATGTCTCTTTCTCCCTTGTGTTCATTTAAAGTGATGGATGAGCAGACCGGCTCTCCTGCCGCCAACACTGACAGCAACAGTCAGAGAAATGGAGATGAGGTAAGAGGGCAACAAATATCAAATGACATATTTTTGACTTTTTCCAAGGGAAACTCCCTGAAAGCTCCACTGGTGCATGTCACGCCAGAGCTGCTACCTGCACCTCCCAGTCACTTCTCATTTTTGTTGTTTCTGCAGAAGGCTCGACGTGGCAGCTGGTCCAAAGGGAGGAAGAGGAAGAAGCCAATGAAGGACAGCAACGCGCCCAAAGCTCCCCTGACGGGCTACGTTCGCTTCATGAATGACAGGCGGGAGCAGCTGCGGGCAGAGCGTCCAGACGTGCCCTTTCCAGAGATTACGAGGATGCTTGGCAATGAGTGGAGCAAGCTGCCCCCGGAGGAGAAGCAGGTCAGATGAGAAGTTTGCAGACAACTCTGAGCATATAACCGTGAAGAGAAATGTCTGAGAGGTGCTGTTTAGGTTGGCTTTCTGTTGCTGCAGCAGTGGTGCCCAGAAGGACTGCAGCATGCTAACACTTAGCAGTGTCACAGCAACAAAAGACCATGTTAGGAGCTACCAAAACAATGTTCTAAACAAAACTGCTAAATATTCACTGCCCTGTAAGGTTTACACAACCAAGGAACATACAGTTATTTTAATCCTGCAAGCCCATGTGAATACACCAACACAAAGTAATCTATGGTTATGGAAGGAAACGGAAGCAAGGCTTTGAAATGTTTTTCCACAACCCCCCTCTCCCAGTCACTTTGCTGAGCCACATTTGGCAGCTTGATACCTGTAGATGTTTTGGGGAATGTCTCCACCAGCTTTGCACATGTAGACACTGAAATGTGTCTTTGATTCCACTTTGCAGTAAAGCTTACAATCAATGAGAAAGGCGGAGAGAGTCTGAGAACATCACTTTTACTGATTCTCACTTGGATTTAGGTCTGGACTGTGATTTGGCAATTCCAACAGTACGTTTAGGGTTGTTGTCCTGCGGGTTGGTGAACCGCCGTCCCCATTCTCGAGTCTTTTGTAGCCTCCGAGAAGTTTTCTTCTAAGATCTCGTCCCTGTCGATCCTGAACAGAAGCATCCCCACAGCATGACGCTGCCACCACCATGTGTCACAGAGCGACATGTTCAGGATGATTGGCAGATTTTCATTAGTAAAGTCTTTGTCACACCATGGATCATGGTCCTTCCACTTAGCATTCACTACGTTGTTTAAATCCCAATGAAATAAATTGAAGTTTGTGTTTTACTGCACAAAATGTAAAAACAAAAAAGAAAGGAAATACAGAACGTAGATACCTAACATATGAAAGTTCAGACTTTTGTCTTCTGAAGCATATCTTGATGATAATTACTCTCACTCATCACACCAGCTTACCCACAATCCTCTTTTATCCATTTTTATAGCCAGGTCTCATTTCCCTGCTTTTTAGCCAAGTCTCCCCTGCTCATCTCACCTTTCGGTCTTGTCTCCCTCTGCAGCGATTTTTGGATGAAGCGGAGCGAGATAAGGAGCGCTACATGCGAGAGCTGGAGAAGTACCAGAAGACTGAGGCCTACAAACATTTCACCAGGAAGGTCCAGGAGAAGCAGAAGGGCAAGAGGCACAGGGGAGGTGAGATGCGGTTAGGAAAGATGTTTGGGAGCAGGCTGACTTTCTCTTTATGGGACTTCCTGGTTGAAAAGTGTTTGAGTGAGAAACTTCCTGTGTCTAAAGATGTCTAAACCAGTCATTGTTGGCTGAGGAGTCCTGTCCAGACAGGATGACTCACATGAACTTGAAGCAGTCAGAAATGGGTGGTTTCTCTGTTTGCTTGACCTTTGGGAATAATTTAACCTAGACATCAGATCACGATATGATCAGCTGGAGCTTTGGGTAGAATTAGGCATAACTTCCAGATCTGTGCAGGCAAATCTTGACGACACCTACACTGTATTTGGTTAAAAGATGAAAACAGTGTGTGTGTTAAAATAAGGAAAGAATAAATAGAGGAACACTGCAGCTGGTTTCTCTTTACGACTACTTGTTCCTGAAAACCTTCTTCTTGCTGTTCTCCTTTTTACACTGCAGCCTAAACTAAACATGTTCCCTTATTGAAAGGAAGTCGGAACTAAAGGTAGAAGTGTGTCAGGTAGTTTACATGATTAATAATAGCAGGTTTTTAATGGCTGTAATGACATACTCTTTGCCTAATTTGGCCATATTTTGCTTCTGTGAATTATTTTGTAACATTACATCCAAAAAACATTGATTTAAAAAAAACTCTGCCTGGTGAAAAAAAACCAAAAACTTTTCCACTGAGCTTGAAGCTTTGCCTCATTTCAGCTGATTGATAAAAAGTGTTGATGTTTTTATTGACTTCTCTGTTTTCATTCATTCCCTGAGTTCATAACGAGGCGACGACAGCCTGCACCTCAGAAAATATGACTCAACGATGATGTCCTCTTCATTTACTCTTTCCTTCCTCTCCAGATGTTGGGCACCAAGTCGCCAGTGAGGCTCTTCACGAGGTCAGTAAGTCTTTCCTGCTTGGTGGTAACACTCAAAACTGCCTTCCATAAGTGGTAACTATCATATTTCATTAGGGGAAGAAACAGTTTGGTCCGCTTTCGAAAAGTGTGATGGGGAACCAAACCAAATGGAAGAGTGAAACTTTTTAACATTCCCGCCCAATCGAACCCGGTCCCCAGGACTATCCTGGTGCACAACGTTGGGATTATCTCCAGACATTATGCACAGAGGAATGGTCAAAAATCCCTCTCTCTATATGCCCCAACCTTGAACTCGCTGTATATTGTTAGCTTCAACCAGAACCTGCGACACAGACCTGCTCCGGCAGCAGATATGTCAAACTTATGCAGGCTGCACAGCAAAATAAGTTCAACCGCCTCCACCTGCCAGTCCAACATGGGAAACTTTGCAGTCTTTCCGCAGGATGAGAGATTCCCACTGGGGAAGATCTCTCAGGACCGCTACATCAGCGACCCTGCAAGTCTACACTTTGAGAAACACAAGACAGGATGTGTCAAAGGTCACGTGTGATTAAACGTTCAGAAAAAAAACTCTAGAAGGTTTTCAAAAAAAAGTCAATTAGAATAGTTTATTTACTTTTATTTTTAAACATTTACATGAAAGAAGCAAAAGCTCAACATAAGGGTGTTAGAATGAACTGTTGGTTTGTTTAATCAGTTCTAAGTCTGTTTAATCTTTGTGTGTTTTTCTCCCCTGAGAACCTGAGAGTGCTGTTGGCCCTCTAGCTCTGAACATTCAGTGCTCGTTGTTGCACGACTGAAGCTGGGTTAATCCTCTTTAGAGCTGTGTTTATGATCCAAACGCTTAGCTTCCACTTACCGTGCAATTCATTTTTATTAACTTCTGCGTGTAATTAAGAGGCTTTCTCTGCAGCTCCTTCAGAACCTCTTGGAGGGTTACGGCCAAGGTGACTTAACTGGAATGAGTGTTGCTATGGGAATAGCGCGGTTTTCCTCCCTCTAGATTACCAGAAGCAGGGGATTCAGCATGAAAGTCATTATGGTGGGAAATGAAGAAGGATGGTGTATTGTTACAGAGGAGGGAGTGAAAGTTCTATTGTATCATGTGCTTCTATTTTAACGCCAGTTTTTTTTTTTTTGTGCAGATTTATTGCAAAGCCTTTCATATCTCTGATGCATCGATGATGAAATTACTTCCATCCCTGCATTTCATAAAACTGTACTGCTGTATATGTCTTGTGGCCAGATTTAAAATCAATTGCCAGCCCACCCAGAGCCCAGTAAGACAAATGACTGCGTCTCATAGTTCGCTTAATCTCCACCCCCCCTCCCCTAATGTCTTTGGTTATAAACAGAAAGATGGAGAAGGAAAGGACCGGACCGTGTTCGACATACCGATCTTCACGGAGGAGTTCCTCAACCACAGCAAAGGTAAAGTTTGGACCCCTGCTAGACTCAGCGAGGTAATTAACCATCAGAGCAAACAAAGAATAGAAATCTGACGTCCGTATTTGTGTGAACGTCCCTTTTCCTGATCAGCGCGAGAGGCTGAGATGCGGCAGCTCCGCAAGACCAACATGGAGTACGAGGAGCGCAACGCGGCGCTGCAGAAACACGTGGAGAGCATGCGCGGGGCGGTGGAACGGCTGGAGGGCGACGTCATGCAGGAGAGAGAACGCAACGGGCTCCTCCGCCAGCACCTGGAGACCCTGCGCCAGGCGCTCACCTCCAGCTTCTCATCGGTGCCGCTGCCAGGTGAGACATGGTCTTCATGGGGATTCCCAGTGTGAGTCACAGGGTCCTGCAACCTGTTCATGAACCTTTTTACATTTCGCATGTTGTAATCACAAACTTCTGTGTATTTTATTGGAAATTTGAGTGATAATCAAACACAAAGCAGGTTTTTCAAGATTTTTACAAGTAGAAATCGGAAAGGTGTGGCCTGCGTAAATATTTAGCCCCTATTACTCTGCACCATACAAACTCAGAAATCACCTAATTACCGACGTCCGTCCACCTGTGTGTAATTCTGTGTAGGCCAAAGACGTTTGTTAGAGAACAGCAAATAAAATCATGAAGACCAGGAAAAGCCCTGGAGACATCAGAGATCAGGTTGTGGAGAAGTTTTTAGGGTGAGGATTTTAAAAAACAATATCCTGAGCTTTAAACATATCATGGAGCGCTCCTCAGTTTATCATCGAGAGTAACGATTCGCCTAAACTAACAGGCCAGATAAGGAGAGCATTAATCGTAGGAGCAGCCAGAAGGCCCATGGTAACTCTGGAGGAGCCGCAGAGTTCCACAGTTTAGCTGGGACAGTCTGTTGACAAGACAACTCCTAATTGTGCACTCCTTTAATCAGCCCTTTATTGAAGAGAGACAGGAAGATGCAAAACTGTGTCTGGCAGAAAACTAGCACTGCACATCGCACTGAACGAACCACCCTGACGATGGCTGCATCATACCATGGGAGTAGTTCTTCTGTTGAGGCAGGAAATATGGTCAATGTTGATGGAAAGATGGATGAAGGTTAATAATCCTGCAAGACAAGCTGTTAGAAGCTCCAAAAGGCTCAAGACTGGGGCAGAGTTTCACCTTCCAGCAGGTCGATCCTAAACATGGAGTCACTGTATCCAGTGTGACTGAGTTTGGGCAGCAGTCTTGTCTGTGGATGTGCAAAGTCTGTAGAGACATACGACAAAAGACTATTGACTCGTGGTTCTATGTACAAATGCACCGCACACCGTTCAGAGTATGCATATTCAAGTATGCATCACTTTGTGTTGGTCTATTCCAATAAAATCCCACAAATGTTTTCACTGTAACCTGACAAAACTTTAAAAAAAGAACGAATACTGCAAAGCAGTGAATTAGTTACAGTCCCAAACTTTAAGATGGCACCACATACCTAATAACCCAGTCTCACCCTGGGGTATTGGGTATGTGTTACACAAGAAGTATGCATAATTGTGTTATTAATGTTCTATACACAGACATAATCTGTAGTGAGTTGGTTTTCACAACTTTTTTTCATGTAAGGAATTTTTTTCCCACGCATTTGTAAACCTCATTTTCTGACAGCAGAGCTGCAGACTCAGGAAAAACACCAGAAATAAACATAATAGGAAATGACTGCATCAGAGCTCCATAATGAAAGATGATTAAATAACAACAGGTGCTGCCTCAGGGATGTTCCTGTACTTTGTGTTGGAGCCTGTGTGCTTCTGACTTTACAAAGAACAGGGTTCACTTTCTTTTTTTTCCCCTGATTGTTGCTTTTTAATTGGTTAACTTAAATCAAGTCAGATTGCAAAGGTTTATATTTCTAGGTTTATGACTCGGAGACGTTACGCTCCCGATACTGTGTTTTTTCTCTGCATCTAAATGTGCATATCTCTTAAACCTTATTGGGAAGTCTTTCTACAACAGTAAGGCACACTTTAGCTTTTATAGAAAGATTTTATTGCCTGCAGTTCCACGAATCACATCAGTATGTTTTATTATTAGTTTTAATCATAATGGATACATTGGGTGTTTTTAAGGACTAAAAGCAGAAACATGAGCTCTCCTGACAGCTTGGCCAGGAATTAAGCTGAAAACTGAAGCCTCCTCCTCCTTGACTAGGAAATTCAGAAGTAGCATAAGTGAGCCCGTGCTTTAAGAATAAACTCTTCTTGTGGAGTTATAAGGAACAATAACATATTTCAGCTCATTAAGAGCTTTCTATGCAATGAAGAGGATTTTATTTTTGTGCCTGACTGTAGATTGGCTGCAGAATTCGGAATCAGCTGAACATTTTTAAGTAAATTGTCTGGAGACCCCACAAAAATGCCATCGTACTCATGCAGGCTGGAAGAAATAAATGCCTGGAATGGTTTTCAGCATCACTTGGGGCAGGATGGGTGGCGATGTGGTGCATTTGAAAGACAACCTGTGAGCAGAAATGAAGAGGTCTGGTTAAAGGTAACAAGCATTTTCAGACATCAGTAGTAACAAATAATTCCTGGTCTTTATCCTACTGGAGAAAATGTTTTTTATTTGGGTTTTATGTGAAAGACCAACACAAAGTAGCTCATAATTATGAAGTGAAAGGAAAATAAAACAGGGTTTTCAGGTTTGTTTGTTTTTTCCCCATAAAAATCGAAAAAGTGTAACCTACAATTGCCTTCAGAAGTCGCCTAATTATTAAATAGAGTCCAGTTGTGTTTAGTTATATCAGTATAAATCCAGCTGTTCTGTGTGGACCTCAGATATTTGTTAGAAAACTTGATTGAACAAACAGCATCATGAAGACAGCAGACAGGTCAGGGATAGGTTTAAGTAGGGGTCACAAGAGCCCTGGAAACCCACCAAGACATGGCCGCCCACCTAAACCCACAAGCCAGACAGGGAGAGCATTAATCAGAGAAACAGCCAAGGGGCCCACGGTAACCCTAGAGGACCTGCACAGATCCACAGCTCAGGTGGGGGATTCTGTTGACAGAACAGCTATTAGTCGTGCACTCCAGAGACCTTCATGGCAAAAAACAACACTGTTGTAGAAAGAAAGCCTAAAGAAGTCCTGTTTGTAGTTTGCCACACACCATGTAGTCTCTAGATTAGCCAAACATGGTTCTAGAAACTGTTGGATCAAGGGGGTATTTGAAAACAAATATATGCCACACTTTTCAAACCTTTGTAAGAAACTCTGAGGGCACATGCTTTTCATCTATAGGGAGTGGAGAAACCCCCACCCTTGACACTATCGACTCTTACATGAAGAAGCTCCACAGCATCATTG
This sequence comes from Girardinichthys multiradiatus, assembly GCF_021462225.1. Taxonomy (NCBI): domain Eukaryota; kingdom Metazoa; phylum Chordata; class Actinopteri; order Cyprinodontiformes; family Goodeidae; genus Girardinichthys; species Girardinichthys multiradiatus. Next base: position 15,591,340 of record NC_061795.1, read on the forward strand.
TCAGTAACCCCCAGGAGCACGACAATCTCATCAGCACAGTGAGAGATGTAGTCAGCCGCTTGGACAGGTAGGAACATTTTGCTTGTGTTTGCTGACTTCTTTTTTCTAAGATTAGTCAAAACAGTTTAGTCTGACTGTTAATTCATTTGGTGTGTAAATAATTCAGTGTTTCTTTTTACAAATTCACTCCGAATTCAGAATCTTTTGTTTTTTTGTGTTGCTGTTTGGAGCAGATAATTGGATGAATTTGAGCTGATTTGATGGATCGGGATGTTCTCCGAAGCTTCCCGTCTTCGGGTCTTCTCATCAACTTGTCATCCCATTTGAGTTTAAAATGCCCAAAACTCTACTATGATCATGTTGATGAATGTCATATTTATTTATTTTTTCCAAGCAGTTCATAGAGCTGTAGTGACCTCCTTAAACTGGACATAAAATGGTTTCTCTTGTTCCATCCCTACCATTCATTTCTAGCAGCTGCTTCCACAACAGACCCATCGCTGTCATACATGATGTGTTTGTATTAAACCACAACCAAGAAATACTGTTGACATGTCTGTTATTCTCTTATATGTTCAAGAAAAAAAAAAAAAACTTGTGCCATTGTTTGTTTTCCAATTGTGAAAAGTGTTTGTACTTTCAATAAAAATGTTTTCATTGTCTGTATTTTATTTCATGTAGTTTCTTCAGACAGCCATACAACAATAAAGAAGGTTTACACTGAAATAAAAATGTACAGGTTACCATTGCTCTAGTTTTCTCAGTCACAGTCATACTGCATTTTTTGGTGCTCTTGTAAATTTGAGAAAAATCTAAAACTAAGCACTGCTTTCCATTCCTCGTGGCAAAGAAATGTGATCATTCTTTAAGTCATGTTCAAAAGTTTATTTTAGGGTTTCTGCAAAGTACAAAAAGTCTCAAATATGCCTGTTTTTTTCAGTCTTCAAGATCTAGTTAAGTTAAAAAAAAATGTATGTTCGTTTAACTGACGTCTTTTTTCTTGTAGGGAACTGTCTTAACTAGCGCACTAGCTACATTCATTTTTTCAGTGAGATGCAGTTCTGGCTGAGAAGCTTTCTGTGTTTTTTTAAGCTATGACAGAACTACGAGCTCCATGATGCATGGGCTTTGAAACAAAGCCGCTATGATGTTTGTACTGTAGGCTTTGATGTCAGGGAACCTGAATATGAGCACTTGAGTCAAACACCAAGTTTTGTTTGTTATTGGAATAAATGTCATACGATATTACGTAAGTGATTCATTAAGTTAATTTTTAACATTAATATAAGCTATAAATTAAGTTTCAACATGCCAAAAATGGCTGAAACCCTGTTATTTTTTTCCAGCCTCAACAATCTCTTATATTGAGTCAAGTCTAGAAAGCTCTTTATTAAGGCACATAATGTAGGATTTTCTTATGCATATTACTGTACTTTATTTTGTACTCTTGGTCAGAATTGCAGAATCGTTGGGCTTTTACTGTTTGGAGTAGTACAACAATGAGAGATGGAAAATTAAACGTTGATTTATACTTTTTTGAAGGTTTCAAACTACAAAATGACATTTATTTTAAACTTTGATATACACTACTTATAAGTATACTGCTACTACCTAGAATTAGTTTCTTAAAAGTTAAGAAACACGTTTTATAGTTTTCTAAACCAAATTGTACAAATGAAAAATGAAATTTGAGCAGGTTTAAGAACTTATCAGCTTAATACAGCCAAAGGTTTAAAGTCTTTGTATTATGTCCATTAATTGTCTGTGACTTGTCAGCGCTGATTTGTGGACCTACTTGGTTTGCTTCTAATCCTATTTGCTCACTGTTTATTCAGCCCATTAAGCAGTGATTTAGAAAAAGCTGTTAAAACATTTTAAAAGTTGAAATAAATATGAACCAATGAAGCCCATATGTTTGAATTTGAATTAACAGGTTTACTTTAAGTGCTTTCTGTTTATTGTGAATTAATATTAAACAGCTGATAAATGTGAGATACTGATCGTGTATGTGTGGACATTAAGTTACACATTTCTAATCTGTTCTTGTGCAGGAGGAGGTAGTCTGGATAGGACTTTGGCAACTTGGTGCCCTTATTGCATTCCTAACAAATTCAACTCTTGGAGCTCATCAAATTATATTCCTTGAGGCTTTACTTGAGGTTTGTTGCCATTTAGTGTACCAGTGTATTATGGGTACATTAATGTATATAATAAGAGGACAGCTGCAGGTTTATGTACGTTCACAGTATTCTGTGTGTTTACAAGCCCTTAAAAAAGCTGCTATCTTTGCATTTGACTGCAATCATTGCCACAGAACAAACAATATTAAAAGTTCAGTATGACTGTTAGAATGGGAGCCTTAATCCAGACACTCGCAGGTGTCTTTTACCTCTAAACCAAAGGAGAAGCTCATGATCAGAGGGTTCTTCTGTCCTGAAACTGGGCGTCATCAGTCGAGCTACTAGTTCCACACACGTGTGGTGTCGTTCAAAGAGAGAGTGTGCGGCATTGCTCAGGACAAAATGCAGTGTCATGCTAATGAATTAGAGATGTTGGTTAGCTGACCTAATTGGCTGGTAATATACAATACAAGGGATGTAAATGTATTCACACCCCATGAACCTTTCCATATTCTTTCACAGTGCAACTACAAAATTCAGTGTATCATATCAGGATTTTATGCGATAGACCAACACTAAGTAGTGCCGTGAAAGGAAAATGAGAGATCGCTTTCAACATGTTTTACAAATAAATATCTGAAAGGTGTGTTTGTATTCAGCCTCTTTTATTAATTCTTCTAAATACAATACAAGCACTGACAGCTGCCTTCAGAAGTCATCTAATTAGTATGTTAGTCCTGACCTCAACCTTCCTGAACACCTGTTTGACAAATTAGAGCAGATGCTGCAATTCTGGTTTTCTCTAACTTTGAACACACACCTAAACCTTGTGGAAGATGTTTACAGAATAGTCACAGTTGCTATTCCATCAACAAATTAGACCTTTTAGATTAAGAAAAGGAAGTCATCAAAGCTCCTGTATATGTATATATAAACTTTTGGCAATATATTGTATGTGCCATTTAATCTCAGTATTCATACGAAGGCCTCAGAGTTAGAGAACATTAGTGAACAAACAGCATGATGCAGACCAAGGAACACATCACAGAGGTCTGGGATAAAGTTGTGGAGAGGTTTAAAACAGGGCTAGGTCATAAACAATATGCAAAGCTTTGTACGTCTTGAGAAGCACTGTTCAACTCATCATCTTCAACTGGAAAGAGTGCAGGGCTCTACTGGCGAAGCAGTAGAGCGTGCAACCCATGTATGCAGGCTTCAGCCCTTGACAGAGCTGTCCCCTGGTTCAAGTGCCTCTCTCTTCACTCCATTTCCTGTCTGCCTACTTTCAAACAATGTCAAAATAAAGACCAATAGTGCCACAAAACAGATCTTAGAAAACAAAAAAAAACACTGGAACAACCGCCAAGTGCAAACTTACAAAAACATGGTTGTCCACCTAAACTGACAGGCAGGCCAGGGATAGTATTAACCGGTGAGGCAGCCAGAAGGCTCATTCTAACTCAGAAGGAGTTGGAGAGATCCACACCTCAGGTAGGGGGATCAGTCGTCGGGGCGACTTTTAGTAGAGCTCTCCACAAATCAGGCCTTTTTGGAAGCGTGGCAAGAAGAACGTCATTGTTGCAAGAAAGCCATAAAAAGCCTCTGCACATGTTCCCTGTAAAACATGGTGGTGGAAGTATCATGCTGTGGGATAGTTTCCATTAGCAGGGACAGGGAAGCTGGATCAAGCTATTGGTGCATCCAGTTAGGAAGTTGTTTTTTCCAAGATCCTAGTTGAAGAAACGACAACAATGCCACCTGTGAAGTTGGAGCTTGCCGAGCAACCTGAAGTTCAGTTTCCTCATTAAGCTAATAGCACACATAGTGTAAAATATCTATTTGTGAACATATTGCCGTAGTGTCAGAACAGAGAGAAATATACAGGTCCTTCTCAAAATATTAGCATATTGTGATAAAGTTTATTATTTTCCATGTCATGATGAAAATTTAACATTCATATATTTTAGATTCATTGCACACTAACTGAAATATTTCAGGTCTTTTATTGTCTTAATACGGATGATTTTGGCATACAGCTCATGAAAACCCAAAATTCCTATCTCACAAAATTAGCATATCATTAAAAGGGTCTCTAAACAAGCTATGAACCTAATCATCTGAATCAACGAGTTAACTCTAAATACCTGCAAAAGATTCCTGAGGCCTGGGACCTGCTCACAGTGCCAAAACCACTGGTAAATGGTTTACTGACCATGGTATCACTGTGCTCAATTGGCCTGCCAACTCTCCTGACCTGAACCCCATAGAGAATCTGTGGGATATTGTGAAGAGAACGTTGAGAGACTCAAGACCCAACACTCTGGATGAGCTAAAGGCCGCTATCGAAGCATCCTGGGCCTCCATAAGACCTCAGCAGTGCCACAGGCTGATTGCCTCCATGCCACGCCGCATTGAAGCAGTCATTTCTGCCAAAGGATTCCCGACCAAGTATTGAGTGCATAACTGTACATGATTATTTGAAGGTTGACGTTTTTTGTATTAAAAACACTTCTTTTTTTGGTCGGATGAAATATGCTAATTTTGTGAGATAGGAATTTTGGGTTTTCATGAGCTGTATGCCAAAATCATCCGTATTAAGACAATAAAAGACCTGAAATATTTCAGTTAGTGTGCAATGAATCTAAAATATATGAATGTTAAATTTTCATCATGACATTATGGAAAATAATGAACTTTATCACAATATGCTAATATTTTGAGAAGGACCTGTATTATAGAGAGAAATAGACTGTTATCCCGATTTTATCGCTAACAGTGGTTTGCTCAAAAAACAAACAGTAAATCCCACTATTTCCCAATTTGCAACCAGAACGCTCTCAACTCGGGTGTGATGTCATTCCCAGCTCTGACTTCTGAGACAATCCGAACGCAGCATTAATACATGGCAGTCCTCTAAGAAAACCTGAAAACCAGGACAACTACCGTAAACACACAACTGGATTTACAATGGAATGGTTTAGATCAAAACATACTCATATGTTAGAATGGCCCAGTCAAAGTCCAGATCTAAATCCAATAAATAATCCATGGCAAGACCGAAAAGCTGCTGTTTAAAGGCACTCTCCGTCCAATCTGACAATGTTTGAGCTGTTTTACAGGTAGGAATAGAAACAATCAGTCTCTAGGTGTCCAAAGCTTGTAGAGACACACCCTAAAAAAACCAACAGTTGCTGCAGCAATTCAGCAAAGTATCACGTCAAGGGGACATAATACAAATACAGGGCACACGTTTCAGACTTTTATTGTCTTACGTTTTGAACATTATACATCCATTTCCCTCCCCTTTACAATTATGCACTCCTTTATGTTGGTCTATAACATAAATCCCAATAAATGTTTGCAAGGCACTGTATCCTTTTGCAATAAACTACAGCAAAACTTAGTTGTAAATCTCGTCCAACAACAAAAATTATTTACTGTGACCTTTTATAAGCATTAATCTGTTGAAATGAGCTGTAATGTGTCTACCAGTCATATGCTGAGGCTGGAGGAGAGGCAAACGTTAGTTACAGTATGAAAATTTGTCCCAGGCAATTTGAAATTTGTCTTGTTTGAAAAATAAAAGTGTTGACCTGGGTTTAACGAAAGAAAAAAAAAAATCAATTGCCAAAGTAAATTAAGTTCATTTCAAAAACATTAATACCCGTTTTTAATCACTTGCTCAAAAGTTAGCCTCCCTTTCTGGGAATGTCATCCAGCTCTTTTATGAGATCCCTGATGAGATATACAGCCTAATCTGACCATGGCCAATCTTCTTAAAGCCATGGAGGTCTTTGCAAAGTCCGTGCCTGTTTAATGTTATCCCTGCAGCAATGGCTGAAAAATGCAAAGGAACTTTTTGTATGCTGGATGAAATTTGGGATATAAAGGCATCCCCCGGGAATCTTCCTCAGCCTGTTAAAGTTGTTTACCTTTTCATTTATGGTGTCATCATTCACATGTGCTCTGCTCACTGTGTGCAGCTTGTTTTTGAGAGCTCATTTGTATAATGAGCTTGCCTGGAGTGCTTCTTTTTTTTAGTTTGCTGTTGCTTTGATGTTGCCCAAAAGCTGTGAAAACACCATGAAAAAACTGTAATGCATGTTGATGTTTCAGGGCTTCTGCCTTGTGGTTTAGTTATCCTCTCTTTACCAGGTGGCAATGAGTAAATGTGTTTTTCATGCTGGACAGAATAGCTGGAAAAGAGAAAGCATTTTGCCTTGATGTCCCTCCTTATCAGCATCGGTTTTTAATATGGGGCTATAGGGCTCACAGTTCAGGGCACTGCATGCTGGGCGGGGGGGCTGATGCCCTTTTTAATAACATGAATATCTAATCAGGTTATGCAGTAAACATGATTTCTTTTGCTTATTGTCTTTTTCAGTCGAGTAGTAGTTAACACTGTCAGAGAATCAGCTCAAAATCTAAATGCCCCTGGAGCTCAATATATATATTTTTTGTGTGGCACTAGTGGCCTTTATTTTGAAAGTGAACTGACAGGTGGAGAGTGTGGGGGAGGACATGCAGCAAAGGTCACAGGGCGGGGGACAGACTGTGTCCAGGTCTAAGGCCTCAATACATGGGTCACGAGCTCTACCCCTGCGCCACTGTCGCACCGGGGAGCTGAATAATTAAACAAAGTACAGAAAACACAGTTTGAGATTCACAACAATTATATTCTATGTGGAAAATCACAAAAAAGGGCATGCTGTTTTGGGATCATTTGTATTTACTGGCAAAACCTGGACCAAATTATTTCATGCTAATTACGGATTCTGATAAGATTTGGGAAACCTGTTTCTGAAAAGTACTTTCCTAATAAAAATGTTTAAATCTCTTTTCGTGTTGCTTCATTGTTGTAAAATCCATAATTATGTATTGTGTAGGGCAGGATTTATGCAAGAACCACCACTGCTCCTCTTGCCATTTTTTCTGGCCACCAAAACCAACATACCCCAGTCTTTTGTCTTCACAAAGAAGCACTCAGTGGAACAAAAACACCTTCTGCGACTCCTCCACTGGGGATCGTCTGCATTGTTGGCCTGCCTCCTGCCCGTGGAGCATAGCAGGGTTGACGTGAGGACAGAGGAGCCAGCTCCAGCAGAGAGTCACACAGATCCTGGACCAGAGGATGGAGGGAGTGACTAAGAGGAGAGAGGATGAGTCAGTTTGTCATGTGCTGAACTGGCAGTCAGAGGCATCAGTGTCCTGAATGGTTTTTCTTCCCGTAACACCATGGGCCGCTGTGGTCAAACTGAGCTACCTTTTGTCACGGAGTTGGGCCTAATCCAGTGGGCACATTTGTGGGGATCTTTTATTATTTGTAATGGATAACAGACGTGAATGAGAATTTAAAATTTTCACTGGGGTTGGTCAGGTCTCGGGGACAAATTTAGAGAGTTAATGCTGTAGGATGCTGTTACCACCGTACCTTTTTACAGTGGTCACATTCACAGTTCATGGCCATCGAACCTTTTACAGTTTGTCTCGTACCAACCACAAATTTCATTGTAGTTTATTGGGATTTTATGTAGTAGACCAGCAACAAATAGCTCATAATTGTGAAAACAGAAACAAAAGACATGTATTAATATTCAGAACTCCCAAAGTCAACAATTTGTATACCCCCCTTAGGGTGTAATTACAGCCGATAGTCTTTTTTGGTATGTCTGCAAATTTTTGCCCATTCTTTTTTTTGTGCAAAATGTTATGCCTTCTGAAATAGATTTTCTTCCAGAATCAGCCTGCATTTAACGCTATTCAATTCAATTCAGTTGTGTTTATGTATGACGACGTGTATTCATTACACATGTCGTCATACATAAAGAAGACACTTTACTAAGTCAATTCAATCGAATCACACAGATTTTAAGTCGTGTACATATCTTCCAATTAATCTTACCTATCAAACAGTGCAGTCAGATCCAGTTTATTATTCAAATTAGTTAAAAAAGTTTTCTGTCTAAGGAAACCCTGCAGATTGCATCGAGTCAGTGACATGCAGCATTCACTCCTACTGGATAAGCATGTAGTCAGTGGATAGTCGCTTGCATTGACTTTGCAACAATCCCTCATACTGAGCATGCATGTAGCAACAGTGGAGAGGAAAACTCCCTTTTCCCGCTGGAAGAAGAAACCTCCAGCAAAAACAGGCTCTGTGTGAGTGGCCATCTGCCATGACCGACTGGGGGTTTGAGAGAACAGAGCAGAGAAGGAAAAAGATCACAGAAGAACAAATCCAGTAGTACTTTCTATAGGGAAGAAAGGTGAAACATTAATGGTGATGGCTCCTTTAGTGGCTTCGTCTAGGAGAGAAAGACAGCTAAGCAGATGAACCCCGAGTCAGTTTTCAAATCTAGAGGATGAAAGAGAGCACATACAGTTAGTCAAAGTAGCAGCTCAACCAGTAGCTATGTCTAGGAGAGACAGAGTTAAACACTGAAGGAAAGGGCCAAGTGCATAAGGTGAGCATTAAGTTGTGGGCTGCATCAACTTGGCCGATATCCCCATCCAGGAAGGTGCCACAAACGCAGAGGCAGGTCAGATGTAGCTTCTAGAAAGAGAAAAAAAAGAGCGAGAACATAGAGTTAAAAGCTGAAATAACAACAAATAACGCAAAATTGGGGAAGAGTATGAGAATGTAGCAGAGAGAGTGAAAGTGGTCATTATGTCCTCCAGCAGCCTAAGACTATGGCAGCATAACTACAGAGATAGCTCAGGATAACCTAAGCCTATATTCTTTATCAAAAAGGAAAGTTTTAAATTCATCAATCCTCCTGTTTACTCTGACCAGCTTCCCTCTCCCTGCTTTATTATCCCACAGCATGATGCTGCCATCACCATGTGTTAACCTGGGGATGATGGGTTCAGGATGATCTGCAGTGATAGTTTTTCACCACACATCGTGTTTTGCAATGAGTACAAAAAGTTCTGTTTTGGTCTCTTCTGAGCAGAGCAACTTCTTTCACATGTTTGCTGTGTCTCCAACATGGCTTGCAGCAAACCACTGTTATGGAAATATTTAGTGCCTTGCTTGATTTGCTCCTTGATACTCTACAGGAACTGACAGAGGTATTAGTACCCCTCAGTGTTGTTCCATTCTTCTCTTATATAGTCTTAGAGTAATGGTTTCTCAGCCTTCTCCTTGCACCTGTGTGAGATAATATGTATGCCACACTGTTAAGATTATGTCTGGGACCTTGTCTCTCTGGGTCTCATGAGAGTTACCTTGAAAACTGTTGTAGCTTATAAGGAGAACCTTTGCTTTGTCTAGTCAGAAGGATTTGGCAGCACTACTGAGCGCATCTCCAATGCTGTAGAAAATCCTTCTCTCTTGCAAGATTATAATAAAGTTGATTCTGAGTGACAATCATCGGTCTCTGTCTTGGTAAAAACAAATTTTTCTACAACACCACAAATGTGGTTCCTTATGGCTTTTTCTTGAAAATGGGTTTCTTCTTGCCACTCTTTTAAAGAGGCCAGATTTGTGGAGAGCATGAATAATAGTAATATTGAAACAGATATCCCCTCTGAGCTGTGGATCTCTGCAGCTCCTCCAGAGTTATTATGGACCTCTTGGTTGCTTCTCTGATTAATGCTATTCTTGCTCTGACTTCTGGAGGGCAGTTGATTCCACTGTTTAGTTTTTTTTTAATTATGCACTTGATTGTGCTGGCCTATAATAAAAAAAATCCAAATAAATATATTGAAATTTGTGTCTGTAACGTGACCGAATGTGAAAAAGTTTAAAGGGTATGAATCCTTTGCAAGGCGCTGTATAGGCACACCCATCCATTTCTTATGTTTTCAACTGAGGATGAATTGAAATGATCAGGACCCAGCGAAAAATGATAGTCATCCTTCATCTATTCACTCCCCCACCTTTGGAAAAGCCTTGGCCTCATTGCCAGGCACCAAGGAGGGGGAAAACAATGCCTGGAATGCAAAAAAAAAAAAAAAAAACTTGATTCATTCCCACATGTCAACTTCTGGTTCAGCTCCTCTTCCTCTTCATCTTAGGCTGAGATGGTTTCAGGTTCCTCTCACAGAAGGCTTTCTTGAAAATGCTGATTATTCACACAAACAAGTCATCACACAAGAAAATGCTTTTATTATTAATTAATTCAGATCATGGCATTTCCTGCAGAACCTCGGGGCAGCTGAAGGAAGTGATTTCCCTTTTTCCAGTGGTCATTATCCTTCACCAAATGCATTATGTCAGTAGGACTGCACTCAACGCTTTTTAATAAGCATTACAGACACTCTATCACTGTGGCAACGTGCTGTACATATGTTTACGCCCTGCTGATTCAGTGTTTTCCCCTCCAAACAAACAAGGTTTTAAATAAATTAAGACTGCATGACATAAAGCTTTACTTTGAAGTGAGCCTCCAAAACTTTCTGTCAAGAAATGTGACTGTAAGAGACGGTTGGGGCTGTTGTGTAATCGCTACAATGAGTTACTGGGTAATAATAATAAAGTAATATGTTTCTATCAAAACAGAAAAACAAATGCAATAATTCCTTGTACCATAGATAGCTTAATTGAGCTATCTATGGTACACGGTTCTGATGAACCCAAGATTTAAACTAGCTATAACTCTTGTCCAAATTTCTCAATGTAAATTCACCCTGTTTGGGCATTGTTTGAGGCGTTCCCCAGGGTTCAATTTTAGGTCCCAAAGTGTTTCTTTTATACATTAAAAGAGTCACTCTTCAGGGTAAATCAGATTATTTAGGGTGAATTAACACCCCCTTTAAAATGGCAGGTTTTTGTGATGTAGAAAAATTATGTTTACAAATCATGTTAAGACGTTTTGTAGATTTAATGTGATACAGACACTTTTCAATCCAAGTAAAAGGCAAATAATTTTTTTAGAAAAAAAAACGTTTTTTAAAATTTAGTTTCAGCATTCGTCACCGTCAATTATAGGGAATCTGATAAACTTGTAATAAGGTTCAGCTGTCCTAGTGGGATTTTCCAGGCATTTGCTAATTTGAAATTTGCTCACAAATGACCTTTTCGGGTAGACAATTAAGATATAATAGGACATCAGGTAATTTGGTGCAATGTAAGTAAAAAGGGCATTTCATCTTTGCCTTAAAATTCACATAGCAAAGGATGCTGGCTTGTAAGTGTATCAACAACTTCATGGTATGTAATTTTCAAGGCAAATATAAGTGGAATCATCCTATTTGAATACACCTGAACTTGCCCTACTTACGTCGCCCCTCACGCAATGGCGCCCTGGAGGAAGGGCCTTATCGTCCATAGCAGGTTGACTTGAAGTTTGCCTCTGCTGTAAACAGTGCTGTGAAATCAAACGTAATGCCAACACTTATGTTTCCAGTGTGAAGATCAGGATGTGTTCGTGTCACACACTCCGGATTTTTCAGTCAGTTTGGCGTCACTTCTGAACTGCGCGTTCACGCCTCCTTCTGGCCAGCCCAATCTCTCCGCTGCGCGCGCTCCCGCATCACCTCGCGGAGAAAAAAATAAAATAACTGCAGCGGCTGTTGCAGGAACCACGCAGAGCGGAGCGGCGTCCGAGAACCACAGGCTCTAGCAGTTCAGCTACACACTCCTGAGGTTTTTGTTAGGGTTAGTCCGGTCGTGGAAAAGGCTTGTCAGGACCCGGATTTATTATTGCCGAGAAGTGGGAGCGGTGTCGGCGAGGAGACGTTCGGTGAGGTAAGGAAAAGTTAGCCCGGGCTTCCTTTTCTCTCTCATTGAAAGTGTCTCAGCCACAAGGTCTCGCCAGTTTTTTTTCCCCTTTGGATGCCAAGTTAAAGTTTGTACAGCTGAGGGTGAAAACTGTGGGAGAGAAAAACGAGCCGCTCGGTGTTTAAAGCGTTAGCTCCTGGTGTCAGGTTTTTTCCCCCAGCCTTCATGGACGAGAGGACAGCAGATAAGTTTTTACAAGCCGAGTTTAGTCTTTACCGAACTGAGTTTGTACCGATGCTGTCAGAAGTTTGTAGTGAGGCTTAAGGGTACGGTTCGGTTCGGTTCGGGTACACCAGGTGAGGCAAAGAGCTAGCACCAAACTCTAGCTGGTGTGTGTTTACAAAATGGGCTGGACAACGCTTGAGTTAGTGTCTCCCAAGCAGGGGTCTTTACGGGTTGCAGCATGTCAGCCCTCCTCATTACCAGGGAACCTGCACGGAACCATCCTGCCATCAGAACCGAGATTTTTAATTTTTTTTAATTGAAGGTAAATGATGCACAAATTTGTTTCACATCATAACTAGTTAAGCCGTTTGTCGCGCCTGCATTCATTTAGCTGAGTTATAACAGCCAGCAGCAATAGTGTTGGTGATGCACTGATCTGCCTTTTTCTGGCCGGTACCAATTTTCTTTGAGATCTGACCTGCCCATTCTAATTTTGGCTGATCCCGTTTATTTGTTAGGATAATCCACTTTATTAGTGTTAGGGCTAAAATAATTCATGGTTTACCAGTAGGGCTGCACAAAACCATGAAAATATTTGATTGTAATGCTTATGTTGAAAATTGGGATAGAGATTACCCCCTTTTACATGCTGCTTGTTGATTTTAAAGCTCTGGGTTTTAACATCTCAGCCATTAAAGATAGACATCAGGGGAGGGCACTGGGCAGTTAGAGTCCATCAAACTGCCCAAATATATGAATAATTGGCATTATGTGATTGTCTGACACTTTAAGTATATTATCTTACTCAATATCTTGCGATTGTGACATTGCACACACTAATATTATGTTGAATTCTGAGATTTGATACATTGTGCAACTCTAGTTTCCATGATAAAATTTCTTATGGTTAGTAATACTCTTTTAAAATGAGATTACCATAAAAACGTAGCATCTCATGTGCTCAGTTAAATAGAGACGTGTCAACCAAAGTGTTAAATGTAGGGATGATTTGTGTGTAATTATTCCGATTTCATGGATTACCAGCGCTGTAGCCAAAGGTCTGCTCATGTTGAGCAGGACTGCCCGACATGAGAGATTATGCTTGAAGCAGTCCGATAACTGCCTTGTTAAAAGTTTCAATACACCAGAGGAACTGAGAAAGAACTTCCTGCAAACCTTTAGAATAGTTTTACGGATCAGCTTTCTAACCTGTAAGCCAAAAGTCTTTTGCAGAGCAAACACGGAACAAAATGTGGGAACTGTCAACTTTCCCATCTTAAATTGGATAATATAATCATTCCTTCACCTTTAAAAGATTGGGAGAACGTTTGGAAAAATTTGGCTACTGGCATATTTAGCTGCTTTGTCAACTCCATTGATATACATGGAGAATGAAGTTAAAAATATAACAGATTCAATATTGATTGGCTGTTTTCCATGCTTTTAAGCCGATTAACTGTGGTAAGTTGTGCTAAGTAAATGTAGGGTTCATCCTGATTCGTCCTCTGTTCATAACTGGTGTAAAAGAATCCACCAATCACCAAAATAATTGTTTTTCACTTTTGGGGGAAATCATCACACTTCAGGTCAGTGATGATTGAAACAGAGAAAAATGAAATTTATCAAAGCTGCCAGTTAGTTACTTAAAAAAACAGAGCTCACTACATACTGTATGAATAACTACTTAAGCAAACCGATTCTTTGTAATATTTGTTATTTTCCCAGGAGTGTTAATCACAATCAATTTTACAACAGCAGAAATATGGTGTACAGCACATTAAAAAGAAAAGAATATATGCTCCACAGTTGTTTGATGAAAGTAGTAGTATTAAATATAGTCCCTTTTAGCTTTTTTCATGGAACAACTCCATCATTTTCCTGCAAAGATAAACCCCTCTCCGAGCTGCCTCTGGCCCTTCATAAATCACAAATCAAGCTGCCGATATTTCACATTCTGCAAGGTGTGTACAGTATAAAGACATACACATGACACATGTTTCCGACATGTCCTACTGTGAAGGGAAAAATACATTGATGGTATGATGCACCATCAACCTTTGTTCTATTTTGCAGCACAATGGCATATATAAAAAAAAGTACCCTTGGCTGAAGTTTAGATGTCCATTGTGTTTTGATGCACTTCAATGCAACCCGTCCAGTGTGTGTGTTAATGACAAGAACCCATGTTCATGAAGCACCAATGAGTCCGGTGTGTTATTGCGGTATATCTGCCAACCTGAAAGTCAGCCGATAAGGTGCTGTCACTACCTGGCTTTGGGTCTCAGTGGGTTAACAGCTGCGAGTCGACTTAAACCCACGGGCCTTTAAAAAAAACGGAGAGACAGTGGAGAAGTGTCTATACAGGTCCTTCTCAAAATATTAGCATATTGTGATAAAGTTATTATTTTCCATAATGTCATGATGAAAATTTAACATTCATATATTTTAGATTCATTGCACACTAACTGAAATATTTCAGGTCTTTTATTGTCTTAATACGGATGATTTTGGCATACAGCTCATGAAAACCCAAAATTCCTATCTCACAAAATTAGCATATTTCATCCGACCAATAAAAGAAAAGTGTTTTTAATACAAAAAACGTCAACCTTCAAATAATCATGTACAGTTATGCACTCAATACTTGGTCGGGAATCCTTTTGCAGAAATGACTGCTTCAATGCGGCGTGGCATGGAGGCAATCAGTCTGTGGCACTGCTGAGGTCTTATGGAGGCCCAGGATGCTTCAATAGCGGCCTTTAGCTCATCCAGAGTGTTGGGTCTTGAGTCTCTCAACGTTCTCTTCACAATATCCCACAGATTCTCTATGGGGTTCAGGTCAGGAGAGTTGGCAGGCCAATTGAGCACAGTGATACCATGGTCAGTAAACCATTTACCAGTGGTTTTGGCACTGTGAGCAGGTGCCAGGTCGTGCTGAAAAATGAAATCTTCATCTCCATAAAGCTTTTCAGCAGATGGAAGCATGAAGTGCTCCAAAATCTCCTGATAGCTAGCTGCATTGACCCTGCCCTTGATAAAACACAGTGGACCAACACCAGCAGCTGACACGGCACCCCAGACCATCACTGACTGTGGGTACTTGACACTGGACTTCTGGCATTTTGGCATTTCCTTCTCCCCAGTCTTCCTCCAGACTCTGGCACCTTGATTTCCGAATGACATGCAGAATTTGCTTTCATCCGAAAAAAATACTTTGGACCACTGAGCAACAGTCCAGTGCTGCTTCTCTGTAGCCCAGGTCAGGCGCTTCTACCGCTGTTTCTGGTTCAAAAGTGGCTTGACCTGGGGAATGCGGCACCTGTAGCCCATTTCCTGCACACGCCTGTGCACGGTGGCTCTGGATGTTTCTACTCCAGACTCAGTCCACTGCTTCCGCAGGTCCCCCAAGGTCTGGAATCGGCCCTTCTCCACAATCTTCCTCAGGGTCCGGTCACCTCTTCTCGTTGTGCAGCGTTTTCTGCCACACTTTTTCCTTCCCACAGACTTCCCACTGAGGTGCCTTGATACAGCACTCTGGGAACAGCCTATTCGTTCAGAAATTTCTTTCTGTGTCTTACCCTCTTGCTTGAGGGTGTCAATAGTGGCCTTCTGGACAGCAGTCAGGTCGGCAGTCTTACCCATGATTGGGGTTTTGAGTGATGAACCAGGCTGGGAGTTTTAAAGGCCTCAGGAATCTTTTGCAGGTGTTTAGAGTTAACTCGTTGATTCAGATGATTAGGTTCATAGCTCGTTTAGAGACCCTTTTAATGATATGCTAATTTTGTGAGATAGGAATTTTGGGTTTTCATGAGCTGTATGCCAAAATCATCCGTATTAAGACAATAAAAGACCTGAAATATTTCAGTTAGTGTGCAATGAATCTAAAATATATGAATGTTAAATTTTCATCATGACATTATGGAAAATAATGAACTTTATCACAATATGCTAATATTTTGAGAAGGACCTGTATACAGAGAGTTTGGGATGTTTTTAATTAACTCAAAAAAGTTTATTAAAGTACATACTGCTAGCTTATGCATTTAGAGGCTAAAATGGTGAGAGAAAAAGATAAAAAAGTTAAATCTAAAAAACAAAAAATTGTTTTTTAGTATGAATCTGCCAAGCACAGATCAGAGCTGATTAAGGGAAAATTGTCCGATTCTAATTTCTGGACGGTTTATTTGCGGATCTTTTCTGAAAAGCACAATAAACAAGGCTAATTTATTTCATTATTTTATAGTTGACCTAAAAAAAAGCGAGTTTATTGGCAGAAACTTGTGAAGGAAGCGGATCTCAAACTGAAAAAAATTACGACCAGATGAAAAAATTAACAAACCAGCCTAAACTGTACTCTGATAACTGTTAAGTCACAGCTTCTGTGCTCGTTTTTTTTTAGCATCTGGTTGAATAAAAATGTTTATTAGTTCTTGTGTCACAAGTTCAGGTCAGTGAAAGTTTACGAACATCACCGCCCTGAGCCTCGGCTCATTCAAAGCACACCATGTGCTCCTGATAAATGAGCTCTCCTGTTTTGGGACTGTTGTTTCCAGTTCTTGGTTTTACTTACTGGCAGGTTGACAGAGACAGCAGCTCTTAGGTCTCTGTCACTGTTACTCCTTCACCTGTGCACAGAAAAGGGCTAAGTGGGTTTGCAACAAATCTAGGTTTGCCTGCCGGTAATCGTCCTCCGGATACTCGTCCCGAGAGCCGTGTGGGAGAAATATTTGTTGGAGGGTTTCCTACATCTCTGAGTTGGGAACATACCTCTCATTCTTGTGGAGAGCAACAGGAAGATTGTGTTTAGTGGTGATCTGGGTGTTTGTTGTAAACAGAGCAGTTGCGGCATTTTGTTAGTTGCATTGTTTTTGACTGTTGCACATGAAATCTGACAGGCGTAGATTGTCTACTGAGAACATTTTATTACATTTTCCTGAATTTGTAATTCACCTCTCTGTTACCTGTCGCTGCTGTTCAAAGTGGGCGCCTCAGAGCGTTGGAAGGCTTTAGGTTCCCTTGTGGTGGGCTCTTGTTATAAATGCACTAGTGACTTTTTGGCTGAGATGCAGATCCTGGAATGGAAGCACTTTTGAAATGTTCAAAATCGGTTCCTTTATGATGTATAAAAGATTAGGAACCAATGCAGGGCTAAACTTTACTAAGACATACGCTGAGTATGTTTGTGTCTGAGGGGATGTTTTTCCCAGTTTTCAGCGGGATGAATTCCAACCTTAGCAATGAAAACACTAATGAAGCATAATGGTGGGAAAACTAAACGGTGCACGCAAGAGTCTAATTTGAATGGACTGATCTAACATTGTTTATCATTTATTTTGGTTAAACCAGTTTTAATTGCTCTAAAATTTCTTTAGGATTTCAAAAGAAGGAGGTATCTCCAAATGCTTACAAAACATTCTCTTCTAATTCGTTCATTACTGCATCTGGAGCTACAGAGCTGCTCAGCATGTACAAACTGCATTATTTATCTACACAAAAGTGGCATGAAAGCACTGAATTCTCGTAGTTATCATTATTATTCATTTTCTCAAGTCATCTCAATCTCAAAGTCCATTTAATTGCATATTTACAAAGAGCGTTGGGCTTTTTTTTTTTTTTTGATATGTGGCTTCATAGAATTTGGTGTGAAATTTAGTTAGACTTTCCTATATTTAGTTATATAAAGCTTCCTGTTAATTTAAATAGTTTCTACTGGTGAACAAAACACTTCAGTTTGTTGTTTTTCCTCATATCAATATAATTAAAGAAAATTCACTCCTTTGCACAAACTGAGGTCTTGTAAAAACAGTTTGTGGTTCTGCACTGAATGAAATTAGAAAGTTTGCCTGAAGTGAGAACCTGGAAGTGGTGGGCTTGTCAGACACGGACGTGTTCTAACTTCTAATGGAAGATCTGTTATGTGGTTTTACATGAGCCCCCCTTACATTACATTAGTAACAGCAGTCTGTGTTTATCTTTTTCAGCTGATGTTATTCTGCTTAATGCAAGAAACCTGAAAGAGCTGTGGCTGATTTTTAGACTTCAGAGCATCAGCTGCATTGCACAGTCTTCAGGTGGCAGAGACATAGACATACAGACACATGTTCTTTAAGATGTAAAATACCCAAGACCTGTATTACCTCACACAACATGCAGACCAAACATTAAAAACAATAATAATAATAATAAAACAAATCGGTTGCATGTCTATTCTTGGCATTTCTATTGGCAGCAGTTAGTTTATGTTGCTTTTAATACCAACATTAGAAAAATACCACATCATTCCTCTTGATCTTTTGCATTGTGATCAAAGTTATTGTTTTGTATTCTAATGACAAAAGGAATGTATTTAAACAATGTCTCCAACAAAGACTGTCAGGAGTTCTTTAAGGGGCAGCACGGACATTTGTTTTGTTTATTAGAAAATCTAATGTTAAGTAAGAAAGTCCATATTTATCTTCGTGCATAACGGCAAATCTGACCCAGTAAGTAAGATTAAGATCACATCAGGAATCCTTCATGTGATTGACATAATCTGCATATTTGTCTCTATATCTGTAGGAGGGGTAAAATATATAAAAAAAAATAAAACGTAATTACCAAATGAACAGCATTGCCACAATGGAATAGATTGGTGGCAGCATCATGATTTGGGTTTACTTTTCTTTATATGGAATTAGACTATTTGCAGGTTGATAAAAAAATAGAAAAATCCTAAATACTAGTTCAACAGTGATGCAAAGGATGCATTCAAATCAGCAAAAGAAATATTCACTGAGAGGAAAAGTAAGGTTTTGGAATGGCCTAGCCAAAGTCCAGAACTAAATCTGACATTTTTGGGGTCACCTGGAAAGAGTTGAGGAGAAGAGACATCCTCACAATGCACTCAGCATGTTGCAGCATGTTTAGTTTTTATATTTCCTCCCAAACGGATGAGTTTGTCTTTTGGTTGAACTGTACAGAATATATGTCAGAAAAATTGTGAAATGATTTATCAATGTCTCATACATGGCTTTTAAAAAGGGGTGTTTGGAATATTAAAATTCACTGCAGGCAGTCAAATTTTAAACAAAACTTGATAACAAGTTACTAACCTTTTACAATCCAGCACAGGTCGCCTATAAATACATACATAGGCAGGATTATGCTACTGCCCATAAGATTTCAACTCTACAATCTCAGTTTTTTCCAGAGTCCAGAGGCTGACTGTAACTTTGTTCTCTGCTCACACCAACAGGTTATTTGGCAGTGTTGTTGCTTTGCAGAAAAAACAGAAACATTTGAGGTGGTTTTGAAGGTGAGTGTGCCTGATAAAGTGCAGTGTGGGCTGGAAGCCATCTTTTAAATGAGCTCAGCTCTGCTTGTAATCAAGGCAGAGCTAGTTTTTTGTTGCTGTTTCGGAATATTGGTCTTGATCTAATTTGTGTGCCTAATACTTTGCTTTTGGGCAATCAGACTGCATGTATCAAAAGTGTGATGTCATTTCAGTCGTCTAAGTGGGAAGATGCCAGAACAAACTCAAGTGATCCACAGCAGGGGTTCCCAAACGTTTCAGCCCGTGACCCGTAAAATAACAGTGCCAGAGACCACCGATCCCCTCAAAATACAAATAATTTTTAAAGTCTCTTTATTTATAAAATATAAATAAAGTGAAATAATTACATGTATTTTATGTGAAGTTTTTTAATAATGACTTATTTAATGGGAGATTTCATGGTACATTCATTTATTTCATGGGACATTCACGTTTATTATTTCATGATAAATGAATTTATTTTGTTTCTGAAAATCATCTCACGACCTCCAACTTTGTGTCTCGCGACCACCCCTTGGGGGTCTCGACCCCCACTTTGGGAACTCCTGATCTACAGGACCCTAGAGGTCACTAAGAAGACATTTTAGCTCCACACCTGGAAGTCGTGGAGGATAAATTGGTTCTTGCTGACAATAAAAGTGATATTCTTGCAAATAATACTATCTCCATTAACTGAGAAACTTACCACATGTCGATTCATAACCGTGGTGGTTCATGTCGATCAGATAAACACAATACTTTCAAGCCAGGAGGTTTCAGCGAGCATTAATGTCACATTTGAAACCATCAGTGTGATGGTGAGGGTGAAAGGTCATCTGCCCCTGATACAGAGCCAATTTAGAAAGTAGGTGTGAAGTGGTAGGCGAGCAGTGCAGCATTTCAATTCCCATTAAATTTGTTGCTGAGCTGATGCATCTCTGAGCCACCTCTGACTGGTCTGTATAATTATTAAGGGGAAGACGCTGTGAGTGTACAAGGTGGTCTTTTTTCCGGCATTAAGCTGGGACCGTTGTGTGAAGAGCTTCTGTGGTGAGTTGTTCCTGTGGTGGAGACCAGACATTTTTGTGAATGTTGGTTTGTGTACAGTATGTATGAGACCATTTTTGTTGTTGGGCTGTTTGTTGTTTTGAACAAGCAAAATAGTTATTAATCAGAAAATTGTTTCCATTGATTTGTTTCTTTATTGTGTTGCTGATCGCTTTATATTCTCTGGTGCCAATTTATTCACTTTCTACAATAGCTCAGGTCGACCTTTAAGAGGAATGTTGACAGTGTAAACAGTGATTATTTGGGAACCTGAAGGCTGTGGCGTTGCTGATAAGCTGTTAACTAGAACCTGACCTTGAAAATGTCAGTGTGATGAGTTTTCAGCTGAGGTACTTCGCTTTAGTGCATTAAAAATATGAAATCATTAATTAATTTCAAAACAACGTAATCTTGTTAGAAAGATGATCTCATTTGGTCTGTTATTTCCTTTATTTTAGCTATTATAATGGAGTGTTACTGAGACATTAAGTTGTTTTTAATGATTTGTGGATTTATAAAGTATATGTGGATATGTATATGTAAAGGACCAGAATGACATTATACTAAATGTGATGTAAAGTGGATTAGAGAAATAGTGTTTTTATTATTTCTCACAAAATTTGCTCTCATGAAGAGGTACTGTATGTTTTGATTTATTGCTTATAAGGTCCAATGCCAGTTGTAAAGTTGCAGCATGTTTGAATTGATAAATGAGCTGCTGATGCTCTGATTGCTTAAGAAATGGTAAAGTGAGTCTGACTGACTGGCTTTGTTGCCACCAAGCCTCAAGGACTGTCAGCGGTTGGCGACCAGTGAACATAATTAGAAATGCACCAATCGGATGGTGACCAGAATCAGATCATGTTCAGGTGGATGTGCCTTGGTACACGAACAGTTGGTCACGAACTTGAAAATCCAATATTTATTTCTGGTCTACATAAAGTCTACCAGGTTGCGGTACCTGCAGGAAGAAGACTCAGAGATAGTCAAGAAGTCAGAGGAATCACAGAGATGTATTTTCCTTACACATGTCCAGGCGTGTCTTGAGTCATTCAGACTGAAAGAGTGAGACTGTAAGAAGATAAACAAATTACAAAACACTGTATAATATATTGTGGGGCTGCATGGTGGCGCAGTTGGTAGCACTGTTGCCTTGCAGCAAGAAGGTCCTGGGTTCAATTCCCAGCTGGGGGTCTTTCTGCATGGCGTTTGCATGTTCTCCCCGTGCATGCGTGGGTTCTCACCGGGTACTCCGGCTTCCTCCCACAGTCCAAAGACATGCCTGTTAGGTTAATTGGTCACTCTAAATTGCCCTTAGGTGTATGAATGAGTGTGTGCTTCGTTGTTTGTGTGTTGCCCTGCGATGGACTGGCGACCTGTCCAGGGTGTATCCTGCCTCTCGCCCATTGCCTGCTGGAGATAGGCACCAGCTCCCCCGCGACCCACTATGGAATAAGCGGTAGAAAATGACTGACTGTATAATATTGCATCTGATTGTAATATAAATAATTGATCGCTCATGAAAAAAATGCGAAAAAAAGTTGGTCTTATATCTTTCTATAATATAGTTCCTAAAGAAGAAACAAAATCTGCTAGTCAGTATCGGCAGGTCAAATATTTACACAAATGGGAGAATGTTGCCTCTCCAAGAATAATTTTTTTTTACATGGGAAAAATTTCAGATGTCACACATGTTTTTCTGTTTTTAAAAAGGAGGGTCATATATATATGTGTTAGAAAAACTCTTTTTATGTGAAATGGTGATCATTACAAGTAAAATGGCCAGAAAGGCTTTTGGACTTTCATGCTAAAAGATGTCGAACTGCCTTTTTACCCAGTTGTGGGGTTTGTCTGTGTGTTTCCTATCTATAAATCTTGTAAGAAAAAGCTATTCTATGGCAGTTTTACAATATTAGCTCAAGGTGCTGCACCCAGTGCTTTAATGATTATGGTCTGGTTTTAAACGTAGTACTCCTCATGGGATATTCTCTCCCTGTCACCAGTTTTTTGGTGCTGTAGGGTTCATAAAGCAATCTCTGAACAAGAGCCAGTAGTGATGTAAGCCAGTTTTATTGTTGACACGTTCCAGACCTCTGACCTGTTTCTCAGCTTGTAAAAGGCCCTTTTATGCCTCATCAATGTCTACTTAATTGTTGATTAATGTGAATCGTGTCAGTGAGGATCAGCTTTTCCTTTTGGTGGTTATGGAAAAACTTAAGGGACCCTTTTATATCAGCAATAAATATGAGAACCTTGACAGATATGTCTTCTATATGCAGGCTGTACTCACTGTTCTCAAAAAGACTTTGTGACCCTGAAACCAGAGGTAACCTTAAAAAATTCCTTAAGTCTGCTTCAGCTACTTTGCCTCCCATTCTTGATATTTTGTGCTATTTTTAAGTATCTTACAAATAGGAGAGCAGTAGGGCCAGAATATTTTTCGGATTGTGCTATGTGTATTATTTAAATATAATGCTTGTGTCACAGCAGTGCTGTAAAAATGTATCAAATCTATCATGCTTTGTCACTCGTTTCTTTGTTTGTTTTTTTAATTTAGGAGAAAGTTTTGCAATAGACCCCTGACAAGCCTTGTTAATTGACGAAGGGACATGCTAGGAGATCTACTTTTTCAGTCCCTGTGCTATGTGAAACTGAAAGAAAGTTTGCCCTTCAGAGTTTTGCAATGCTGGTTGGTCTCAGAGCTTACACAGTTTATCTCCTAGGGCTGCAGAGGAAGATAGGCTCCAAAAAAGAGAGTTAACTGTTGTGAGAGATTGAAATCTGCAGATGAATCTAGTTTGCAATTTCACTGGCAGCACAATGCCTGGAGGCAAAGTGGTGCAGTTCTGCATTGTTTGTGATTCAGTCTGGGAGTTGATGGCCAGTGTTGAAAATCCTTGGTTGTTTCACAAATTAATTAAAATGTTATTCTCAAGAGTTATGCAACTGTGAAGATAGATGTATTTTATTTCTATTTATTGTAATAATCATCTTGGAAACTCAGATAAGATTGCTTACACAAGCAAGAACTAGCCATCAGAAACAATGTGTGTTTATGAATGATTAGTTGTTTAAATAGCCTGACTGTACAGCTTGTTGACATAAAATGTATAGACTGGAATTTAATTCATTTATCAATCAAGTTGTTTAATGAATTCAAACACTCAGTCACCTTTTGGAAGAGAAACCTCTGGAGTTGGTTTGCAAACCAAAAGGTATTAATTCATATTTCAAAGTGGTTCATGTCGAAATGTCCAGTTAAAAATATTTAATGATCTGAATCCTTAAGAATAGCCATTTACAGATACAGTTTCCAGTAGTCCATTTATTTATTAAAAACAATGCTATATATGTTCTTAAAAACGTCAACACTGCTGTATCCATTTTTTATGGTGATAGATATTTTATCCCAATAGGAATTTCTGAAGTGTAGCTTTTTGTTTTCAAAGAAATGTCGGACTCGACACCTAGAACTGCAACCTTCAGTAAAGTCACGTCTTAGTAGTGCTAATAATCATTTCATCCAGAGCTTCTGGCTGAAGTACAAGACTAATGTTAGCATGTTTATTCTCAGTTTTAAAGTGACTGGTTGATAACTTGGCTGTAGCATATTTCAGTGCAGTTCCTGTTATTCTGTTGTAGACAAAAGCTATAGAAGAAGGTGCTTCCTTGCTTCATAAACTTAGCAATTTGCTTTGAACATTTTAAAATGTAATGACTAGTGTTTCGGCTGCTCTCTTCCAAGCTCTCCCCAACCTAGGCATCTGACTACAGTTGATCTAGCATGACATACACATGACATACACAGTCAAATGCAACAACCAGTCCAATCGTTTTTACACTAAACATTGTTAGATCAACAAAATAACGGCACAGCATAGACTACAGTTTTGCAAGCCATTCACCTAAAATGGACTGAGAATTTCATATATGGCTTTGTAAAATGCTTCTGTTGCTGGTTGATGTTAGACCAGCAAGTATCCGGGGACGAGTTTAGTCAGGCACTCCGATACCCATCCTTTTAAAAAAAAAATGCCTTGATTGGGAACCTGATCTGGTCCTGGTCGATCAGATCTGGACATCTGTAGTTTTTGTATCTAGGAATTTCATTTCACTCCAGAAAGATTGATGCAGCAAGCAGTTTTTATGCTTACCAGGTTTACCTGATATGAGATGAAGCAAATAACTGCAGTTATGTGCATCCAAGCCCAACCAGCATGGTTTGAGAACACACTGAATATTACGATGGACAAACTTGCAATTTAAACTGGGTGAGCGTTGGCAGCGGACTGCCTCATTGGCAGCTGCTCCGCTCAGTTTGCTCTGACAGACTGATCCTGAGAAATTGGGAGAAATTTTGCTAAAATCAGCTGGCAGGAATGTTTCCAATTGTCACGAAATAAAGTTCCTGCCTTTGCCGAAGGTCTTTTATGTTGTTTTTTTACTCAAACTGGCCTACGATTTGTAATTTTTTTTTACCTTAGCATTGAAAGACAATGTTCCTTTGCCAGACTGACAGTATTTATGTATCTGTAAAAACCGTGAGTCATTCAAAGCCTTGGAGTATTTTTTTAATGCCAAACCTAGGCTGTCCTGCCGAGTTGTGTTTAGGGCTTTTTTTCAGCCAAATTTTACCTCTTAAATTCCCCAAAGCTTCACCCTGTTTCTAAAATAACTTGCTTGAAGTTGTACTGAAATCTCTCTGACATTCATGGCTGCTTGTGGACTTGTTTACCTATCTGGTTTAGACTACAGTGCTATGTGAGGGCTCGCCACAGTACTGTTTTGTAGAGATGGACTGATAAGGCTTTTCCTGGCCTATTTCGATTTGCAGATTTCTTTGACATATGACTCTTCAATTACGATTTTAACCGATTCCAATTTATTTTCTAAGAATATAATCCATAACAGAGAAAAATGTATACTTTGTTCTTCGATAGAGATTGTATTTTTAAAGAAAAAAGAAAAATGGACGCCAGTACAAGATTATCACTGTTTATGCATTAAAGCATATATCCCTACCTGTTATAGGATTATTATTAAACTCAGAAAGGCATCAAAGGATGTGCTATTGGTTTTAATGTATTTAATAAATATCAAATCTATTAGTTCCGATGTTGAGCTTCGATCTGAGCCAATTGGGGGAAAATTAGCTGATTCCAATCTCTGGCCTAGTGATTTGTGCATCTTGACAATATTGTCACTTCAGTTAAAGTACTGACATTTCTGGATATATTCTTATGTGTAATGATTGCAATCCCTAACATTGCAAACACAATAAACTTTTCACGTTTTAGAATCTTTGAATTTTTGATTCTAAATTTGAATTCAGAGATTCAGCTTTTTACTTCTTGCTCCCATAGCAACCTTTTGTGTCTTATTACTGCATCAGGAAAGCTTCATCTGTCCCTCCCAAATCTGAGAGTAAATTGTAATTGGGCTGAAATGCCCACCGGAATAACACATTTGTTCCTTTACGATTCAAGGTGTTTGCCACCTCAATGCTGGTAAATAAACATCCACTGCCTGACCTCCTCTGACACAGCAAGTCTATTTTCCAGAAATAAATCCTGTTGGTGCTGCTTGAATTAAATTTGCACACTCACCCTGTTTTTGAGTCAGCCGGCTGAGTGAGAGCACATCTCGAATTACCTAACTCACAGTCCATCCTTTCACTCTGTCACAGTACGTGCACGCACAGCTCAGCCAAGCTGAGATCTCATTAGCAACAGTTGAGTATGTCTTAACTCTATAGTTCCCCCATGCCTGTGTTGGTAGTTTTATGTCTTGTGTGCTGTGATCTTGGTTGTATGAAAACAGAAATGGTAAGATAACAAACCCAGACCCTGGCACAGCCCCTCAGGCCCATACCGAAGCTATATTAGTGTTGCAGGCCACTGGCGGCTCCTGGCTAAATGTTTGCAAGGGGAGTGTGACGTATATGACTGAGAATGGTGAGAAAAAGAATGTAAGGAATGAACAAATGCCCATCCTTATTTGGATGAGAAGAGCTGCTTTGTGGCTTCAATGCTTGAGTTGGCTATTCACTTTTTAAAATGTATATTGTGTGTGTGACCTTGATAGCCAGCGGCTGCACTGCCCAGATACTGGCGTCCAGCCAACAGTTGTGGGCCATGAAAGAAAGAGCAAGGAGGAGCTGGGGGGTGCTCTGATTCACAGAAGTGTTGAGTGACAGCAACAGGGGCTGTGCTCCAACTACCCAACAAGCTAAAAGCTGGTAAACAAGCTCTTTTATGCATTTCATCTTCCTTGTGAGTTCACAACTGGGACATGATTTTCATAACATCAAAGTGAAACTCTGATGCTCACATATGGATTCCTGTTTTTTTTCTCCAGCATTGTTCAGGAGGAGATCAGATAAAACTTTTTTGCTGATGAGTAAATCCAATTTCAATGTAGAATTAATTAACTTATGCAAGGATTTATTTTGCTATGCAGATTTCTGTCTCGCGCTGGCATATGCCGCTCCTGTGGGCCTGTGTACAAGGAGAGCAACTGCATTGAGTTGTTTTAGGGGAAGACTCTGTATATATCACAGAAAACCTTAGCATTTGTATATTTAGGCATCATAACACACTAATGGCCAGCTTGTTTATTCAAAGGTTTCTATTTCTACTCTTCCTGTGTGATATATGGTGCTCTAAAACAAAAGGAGTGGTCTTCATATTTTAGGGTTTCACTTATGCAGTTACTGTTAAAATGGTCATTTGGAAAAGAATCTAGCTTCTTATTCTTGATTTAAGGTGCAATTTCTTCCCTATTCATGAAATGCATCCTGTACTTCCTCTATTTTAAGTCTATAAATGAACCACCATGATATACTTTGGACTTTAACCTAGTAAAAAAGAGAGGTTTTAAATGGGATTAATCTTGTAATTTTCTGTTGGATCTATCACTACTAGCTCTGTCAAAGAACCTTCAGCAGATTTTTTTTGTGTAAATAAAAAATATCAGTATCAGCTCGTCAGACTGAAGAACATAAAAGAAAACTGGCAATAGGTATCGGCCAGGAGAAGCTCGATTGGTGCGTCCCTAAGCTATAACCCATCCAACATTCAATACTCGTACTCGTACTCGTCGTCTTCTGCTTCATCCGGGACCAGGTTGCGGGGGCAACAGACTCAGCAGAGACACCCAGACGTCCCTCTCCCCAGACACCTCCTCCAGCTCTTCCGGGGGCTGCCCAAGGCGTTCCCAGGCCAGCCGAGAGACATAGTCCTTTCAGCGTGTCCTGGGCTGTCCCCTGGGTCTCCTCCCGGTGGGACGTGCCTGGAATACCTCCCGAGGAAGGCGTCCAGGAGGCATCCTGTATAGATGCTCGAGCCACCTCAACTGGCTCTCCTAGATGTGGAGGAGCAGCGGCTCTACTCCAAGCCCCTCCCGGATCGCCGAGGTCCTCGCCCTATCTCTAAGGGAGTGCCTGGCCACCCTACGGAAGAAGCTCATTTCAGCCGCTTGTATCCGGGATCTCGTTCCTTTGGTCATGACCCAAAGTTCATGGCCATAGGTGAAGGTAGGAACGTAGACCGACCGGTAAATCGAGAGCTTTGCTTTTCGGCTCAGCTCTCTCTTCACCACAATGGACTGGCACAGCGCCCCCATTACTGCGGCAATCAAAACCTCACTATTTAATAAGAAATTATCTCTTCGCACACACCAATAATATTTTAGCAAGTTGAGCAGCATATGCTAATTTATTGTTATTGCATAAGCAAAGATTTGGCTCAGTGTAGAGGTGTTGGAGTAGAGGTCACTCATCTTAATGAGAGCAGTATTCTTCAGAGGGAGCTTTACTTGGTATTTTGAGATGTAAAACCAACATAGGTCAAGTATTTTAGAAAAATAATAGTATATAGACATACTATATAGTCTCATTAATATTTAGATCATATACTATGCTAAATTAAATAAATATTGCACAGAGAAAATTGTAGCATGCAGCTCCGTTTTGTCTTTAATATAATAGACCAACACAAATGCCGTAGTTGTAAAGAGAAAGGGAATTGATACATTGCTCTCAATTTTTCTAGTTGGTTTCAGACCCTTTTACTCTATCTCTAAATATAGTCCAGTGCAACCAACGGCCTTTAAAAATCACCTGAATTAGTAAATGGAGTCCACTTGTGTGTAATCCGATGTCAGTAGAAATTCAGCTGCTCTCTGTTGACCTTAAAGGTTTTGTAGAAAACATTAGTGGACTACAGCATCTTGAAGACCAAGGAACACACCTAACTGCTCAGGGTAAATGGTAAATCGACTGCACTTAAACAGCTAAATGGTAACTCTGGAGGAGTTACAGATATCCACAGCTCAGATGTGAGAGTCTGTTAACAGGACGACTATTAGTTGTGCACGTCAAATCTGGCCTTTAGAGTGGCAAGAAGAAACCCCTTGGTGAATGAAAGCCAAAGGAAGTCGGATTTAAAGTTTGCCTCATGCCATCTAAGGGCAAATAATAATAACTATCTGGAAGAAGTTGCTCTGGTCAGATGGGACCCAAAAGTGATCTTTTTGGCCTATATGCAGAGCGCTGCATGGCCGAAAACCAACACACCATGTCCAAGGTTAAACATGGTGGTGGCAACATGCTGCGTGGATGATTTTCTTCAGCAGGAGCAGGGATGCTGTTCAATGCCAGCAGGACAACCCTAAACATACAGCCAGAGCTACAATGGAATAGTTCAGATGACTGCATATTTACTTGTGAGAATGGCCCAGTCAAAGTTCACATCCAAATCAATTCACAGTTTGGTAAGATCTAAAAATATCCATCCAACCTGACTGAGCTTGAACTGTTACCAAAAATAATGGTAAAAAATATCTCAAAGCTGGTATCGATACGCTCCAGAAGAGTGTCTATATCAGCTTTGTGTCTATTTACAAACCATGTATCCTTTTTCTTTTGCTTCATAAGTTATGTTCTTCTTTGTGTTGGTCTAAAACAAAATGCCACTATAATAAACTGAAGTTTGTGGTTGTAATTGGGGAAAATGTTAAGAAGTTAAATTGGCATGATTAATCTTATCTGCTAAGTAGTGGGCTGCTTTGAAATCTGTGCTGCAAAGGAATGCTAAACACAAACAAAGAGACATCTTGTTGGTTTTTGTCCCGATGCCCTTTCTCTGTTTGATTGAGAAAACTGCTGCAGTTCTCGGTTACTTTAGTCTCTGGAGCTTGGTGAGTCTGCAGACCTGCAATTAGTGCTGACCATAAACAACCAGAATCACACTGAGCGCTGCCACGGGTGGCTGCCCTCACCACGACAATCTGGAGTTTCCCTTTTGTCCGCGAATGCGTCAGATGTAGAACCAGCTGTCCACCCTGGGATTTAAACTGTGCGCTACTAAGGGCACTGAAAGAAAGTTGGGAAGTTGGTGGCGAAATCTGGAGGGATAAAATGTATACAAGCCACTGAGGGAAGTAATAGGAATCGTATGTTGTAACGACTGTGGCTATAAAAGGGTTTTGCTCAGAGACAACATCCAGGAGATGTCACACTCCTCTTCTGTCCACCAGAATCATTTTTAAATATATGCCCTCTGAACATGATGCAAGACCTTGTCTCTACGATCACATCTGATGCTTTTTCTGCCCTGGCTTCAGATGCATTGTAATGACATCATGATTAATGCGCCATTCAACCTAACTCTCCTTTATTTGAAGTTTTATGTTCGTTCCTTCACAATAATTAGAGCTATTCAATCACTTGCCAGAGCCTACTTTGTGAACAAGATTTCTGAGTTGCGACATAATCTTTAGATACATGGTCACTGGGTTATGTTGTGATTGGCTAGGAATGGATGTATTAAGTGTTTCTCTTTTCCAGATTATCACATTGCTCTAAATTAAAATCTCTAACTAGATTTGAGCTGTTAATTAGTCTTCTTTAAGTGTAAATAATCAATTTCCAGGCTCTTGTAATTGTTTTGCTGATGTTTCTGTTGTCTAGGGAACAAAATCCTGAAAATCACTGTGGATCAACTAGCTGCTCCTCCCGAGGGCTTCCCATCCCTTTTTAGATGGGGTCCATATTTAGATGCATACCACAGTGGGACAAACGTGCATTTAAACCAGAAAGTAAAATGTTCAATGCAACTCTCTATATTGTTCTTGCAATAATCCAATTTGAAGACATAAACATTTGAGAACACAGAGAAGTAATGTTTCTATTTGGTTAATAGTTGGTTCCAAATATGTAACGGGAAGGAATACAGGGTTCCTACGCTTTATGGAGATATTTGGAATTTAATCCATGCTTCTTTTTTGGTTTGGATCACAATGGAAAAATAAAATTAATTATAGAAGAACATTTTTATTTTCACATTTGATCCTTTTCCCATTTAAGTAAATCTTAAATCCATTCGTCTGTCTGTCCATTCAGTTTTCTGAGGGTTCCAGAATACAATCCTGCAATCACTGTCGAACTTTAATCAGTCAAAGTGAGTAAATTAAATTTCTTACCTGGGATTAGTACACGGTGTGGCTTTAAATGCCCTTTTAAATCAAATTCTTTTGCTTTGACTCATCTTATATGAAGAGAATCTCTTTGTGTTTCCAGTCAAATCCTGTAATATCAAATGTGGTTTTGGGGTTAGTATAATACAAAGTCTTTGATCCAGGTTCTGTTAAGCTTGACCTGCCACACATGCACAGTGCCCAAAGCTCACTTTGACAGCAGGTAAAATCTTAACACCCAATTACTGTGTGTTGCCAGGTTGATTCAGTCCTGCTCATGTCCAAGCTTTATACGTAAAAGATGTCTACTATATCATTGTAACAACAGTCTGTGAATCTTGGAGTCCTTGAGCCGAATCAATGGTTGCAAATGGTGCTGGGGTGCAGTAAAACAGTTTGCATTACAGTAGCTTGCTTAACTGGCAAAAACAGACACAAGGAAATGTTTTTCTTCTTTTCTATTCGAAAACAAGAAACAATTGTGGTGCTATTCCAATTAGAGCAGGAGGAAGGAAGTGGCCAGCTCTAAAACCAAAAGTAAAGTAAATCCCAGGGGAGCCTTGGCCAGGATTAGTTTTTGAATTCATACTCGAGGGCACTTTAGACCTGTTACTGCACTTTAACCTAAAAGCATTTTAACTTTGTTGTCTCCATCTCTATCAAATTACGTGGGTAATGAAGCCTGAGCTTCAGAAATGTGAGGATTACATCTATGGATTAATGTCTGCCTTCGTGTTCACTTTGATGTTATTTATCTTGGATTGTTTTTGGAATGGAAAAAAAGAGATAAAAGTAAAATGAGATGAGATGAGGGTATTGATCCATGAAAATAAAATGAACAAATATACAGAATCTCAAAAATCCAGACAACTGAGTGATGCACCGTCTGAAAACAGGGTGCCGACACGACCCACAAAACATAATCTGCATTTCTTATAATGAAAAGAACATTTTGAAACCAAATATGAACAATCTAAACAAATGGTTACATGTCAGACAGAATTCCCAAATTGTTTTTTTTTTCCTTCATTATACTCATGCAAATGTATTCTTATTGTTACCATTGCTTTTAGAAATATATTTAAAGCTTAAAGAATTACTCCATAAATTCACCCCCCTCTAGCTAAAACACAGTGTTGATTAAGATCATTACTGGAGATCTTTTGAATATAAAGATTCATTTTAAGGTCATAAATACTTTTCTTTAAAAACAAACATTTCATTACAGCTAACAAAATATGTCTTTAGCAGTTATACATAATTTCAGTTGAAAGAACTGTATACTATAATAAATCCTGAGTTAATGGAGCTCACACTTTATACATAAATTCTATCGACTTTCATTTTTAATTTCATATAATTTGTATGTGATCTCCAAATGTTTTACTCTCTACATTACTCAGGAAAACTTGATTTCAGACACTCTTTCTATTTTAACATAAGTTATCATAGGTTTGCTTGTATAAGTAAAGTAAATAACAAATGAATACATTTCTTTTTACTCCCAGTCACTTTAGGAACACCAAACCAACTCTATCGTGTAGCTCTTCTCACATTGTTATCAGTAGCTCACATAAGTTCTTTCCTCAACAAAATCCATTTGTCATCTGCAAGCAGTTGTGCAACAATAATCTGGCTGGCTATCCACAACTATTTAGTGCCAAGGGGCAATTATTAATAAAGTTTGTGGCCCCATCTGATTATCAGCAGTTAATAGCCAAACAACTCTCAGCCTCTGTCATTTATTGTTTTATGAATCCTTGCCTGGTGAGGTGTGTTATTATAGAAAAATAGATGGAGTGAATTTGCACTATGGTGTTCTTAAACAGCAAGATCTGCACACATGTATACAGAATAAACACAAACAACACCAGAATTCTTTCACACAATACTTTAACTGTAAATTTAAATATGTGTGCCTAGAAACTCTATAACTAAGCAAGTAACCTTCAATTAAAATACAAAGCAAAAGGAACAGAACAAGAAAACTAATAACTCATCAACTAAAGAAGAATAATAGTAAAAAGTGAATAAGAAGAATGAAACTAAAACAATAATCATTAAGAAAACTAACAATGCAGTGATATCACAGTTTAGCATGATATGTGTATGTCAGACAATAAAAGTGTCTTGTCAGGAACTGGGGATGAGGAAAAACTTGCTCTAAAGCTACATTTTATAAATGTAAAAAAAAAACAGTCCACAATGCAAAGAAGCAGAAAAAAACCTTAATGGACAGTGGAAAGTGCTGTGTTTATCAGCCATCAAGGTGATGGGTTGAAGGGAGCTAAGGATTATCAAAATGGCCGGGAACAACGTGTGGAATAGTGAGAGGAGAGGACAAAATAAACTCACAATGCCAGACTACCAGTACTTTAAGCACTCAGAAAATACTGCTTGTCAAAGCTGACAGCCTCTGGTTAGCATCTATGGGCCTCCCCCGGCCCAAATAAATGGAAGCACAACAAACGCTGAACCGTTCTGATTGACGGTGAAGCAAGTGGGGTTCTGGTATGAAACGTAACAGCGACTCTAGTTAGCTGCTGGGGTGAGCAGTTGCTCTGGGACCACTTTGTCGATGTAATCTGAGACACATGTTGCTTCTTGGAGAATTTATGCTCAGATTCTCTTTTGCAGAAGCTCAGCCAGCCAGGTTCAGTCAGCTAGTCTTATATTATTTTTTTGACTGTTTTTGTTGCTGGATACACAGACAGCAACTTAACTTGGGCTCCAAGTTTTCTGTGAAGATACAGTGATTTAGTCCGCCAGCAAGATCAAGACTTTCACGCGCAAAGGTCTCCTGTCCAGCTGGTGATGGCTATAAAAGAGAAAGAACCCTGCTCTGGGCTGACATTTGTACAAATTTTCGGCTTTGGCAGTCCAGTTTAAACAATGTTGTCGCCATTCTCCATGTGGCTGGGGTGAGTTTCCAACTCTGTACAAACGGTAGCAGTTTAGAACCTTTACAAAGATCATTAATATACAAAAGAAACAACAGTGGTCCCATCACTGTACCTTGAGGAGCCCCAAATAAAACTTTCAGTAGCTATGATTCTCTATTGTTTATTTTAACATATTTCTAAATTACCATTTAACATTTTTAACAGTGCTACCTCAGAATCAGAATCAGAAAAGCTTTATTTCCAAGTATGTTTTTGGACATACAAGGAATTTGTTTTGGCATAGTCGGTGCAATACAATACAAATTAAGCTGTATAAACATATCTACAATATAATATAAATATATGTGCACAGTTTTAAGTGAGTGAGAGTAAATGTAGAGCAGTATAAGATGCAAGAGCAGTACAACAGTGCAGGTGATCAGTGTGCAAGTATGGCAGTGCAAGTAAAGCAGGAGTCCAAGCTAAGCGTTAATGTAACGCATAGAGTTGCAGGTTACAGGTGTCCTGTCAGCAAAAAAGGGGGTGTGTGGGGGAAAAGGAGAGTGTGAGGGTGGTTTCCGGGCTTTGTTAACCAGGCTGGTGGCAGATGGGATAAAACTGTTCTTGTGGTGTGAGGGTTTGGTCCGGCTGGACCGCAGCATCCTGCCAGAGGGGAGAGTTTCAAAGAGTCTGTGACCGGGGTGGGAGGGATCAGCCAGAATCTTCCCTGTCCGCTTCAGGGTCCTGGAGGTGTACAGTTCCTGGGGCGACAGTAGACTGCAGCCAATCACCTTCGCAGCAGACCGAATGACACGCTGCAGCCTGCCCTTATCCTTGGCTGTAGCAGCGGCGTACCAGATGGTGATGGAGGAGGTGAGGATGGACTCAATGATGGCTGTGTAGAAGTGCACCATCATAGTCTTTGGCAGGTTGAATTTCTTCAGCTGCCGCAGGAAGAACATCCTCTGCTGGGCTTTCTTGATGAGGGAGCTGATGTTTGGCTCCCACTTGAGGTCCCGGGAGATGATGGTTCCCAGGAAGCGGAAAGATTCCACAATGTCAATTGTGGAGTCATAGAGGGTGATGGGGGCACATGGGGCTGGATTCTGCCTGAAGTCCACAACCATCTCCACTGTCTTTAGAGCGTTGAGCTCAAGGTTGTTCTGGCTGCACCTGTCCAACAGATGGTCCACCTCCCATCTGTACGCGGACTCGTCACCATCAGAGATGAGTCCGATCAGAGTGGTGTCGTCCGCAAACTTCAGAAGCTGACAGACTGGTGACTGGAGGTGCAGCTGTTGGTGTACAGGGAGAAGAGCAGGGGAGAGAGAGCACAGCTTTGGGGGGAACTGGTGCTGATGGTCAGGGAGTCAGAGACATGCTTCCCCAGCCTCACGCGCTGCTTCCTGTCAGACAGAAAGTCAGTGATCCACCTGCAGGTGGAGTCGGGCACACTCAGCTGGGAGAGCTTCTCCTGGAGCAGAGCTGGGACAATGGTGTTGAAGGCAGAGCTGAAATCCACAAACAGGATCCTGGCATAGGTTCCTGTGGAGTCCAGGTGCTGGAGGATGAAGTGAAGGGCTATGTTGACTGCATCGTCTACAGACCTGTTGGCTCTGTAGGCAAACTGCAGGGGGTCCAGGAGGGGGTCGGTGATGTCTTTTAGGTGTGAGAGCACAAGGCGCTCAAAGGACTTCATCACCACAGAGTTCAGGGCGACGGGTCTGAAGTCATTAAGCCCTGTGGTCCTTGGCTTCTTGGGAACGGGGACGATGGTGGAGGACTTGAAGCAGGCTGGCACATGACATGTCTCCAGTGAGGTGTTAAAAATGTCTGTGAAGTGTGAAGACTGGAGACAGCTGATCAGCGCAGTGCTTCAGGCTGGCTGGTGAGACAGAATCCGGTCCAGCAGCTTTCCGGGGGTTCTGTCTCCTGAAGAGTTTGCTGAACGTCCCTCTCCTGGATGGAAAGAGCTGTCCCCGGCGTGGGTGGGGGGCTGGTGGGGGGGAACTTCAGGGTGGGGGTTGGAGGTGCCAAGGCCCCTCTTGAGGTTGGGGAGGTGGTGGATTGTGGCTGCAGCTGTTGGGGGGTGTCATGGGGGATGGTTGCAGGACTGTCCCTATGTCTTTCAAAGTGGCAGTAGAACTCGTTCAGGTCGTTGGCGAGTCGGCAGTCGTTGATGGAGTGGGGCGCTTTTGGCTTGTCGTTGATGATCTGCCTGAGCCCTTTCCAGACAGACTCAGAGTCGTTGACTGAGAACTGGTTTTGGAGCTTCTCAGAGTACAGTCGTTTGGCCTCTTTCACTGCCTTGCCAAACTTGTACTTCGTCTCTCTGTATATGTCTTTGTCCCCACTCCTGAAGGCCTCTTCCTTATCCAGTCTTAACCTTCTGAGTTTGGCTATGAACCAGGGTTTGTCGTTGTTGTAACTCACCCTGGTGCATGATGGTACACAGCTCTCCTCACAGAAGCTGATGTAGGAAGTCACAGCCTCTGAGTACTCGTCCAGACTGTTGGTAGTAGTCCTGAAAACATCCCAGTCTGTACAGCCTAAACACGCCTGGAGATTCTCCACAGCCTCACTGCTCCACTTCCTTGTCGTCCTCACAACAGGTTTGCAAAGCGTTAGTTTCTGCCTGTATGCAGGAATCAGGTGGACCATGATGTGGTCGGATTGGCCAAGTGCAGCACGTGGAACGGCATGATAAGCATTTCTGATGGTGGTGTAACAGTGATCCAGAATGTTGTCCTCTCTGGTCGGACATTTAATAAACTGTCTATATTTGGGGAGTTCGTGGGTGAGATTACCTTTGTTAAATTCGCCAGCGACGATAACTAAGGAGTCTGGGTTGGTCCGCTCCACACTCAGTATCTGGTCGGCGAGCATGCGCTGTGCGACCTGCACGTTAGCTTGCGGCGGGATGTAAACACAGACCAGGATGAACGAAGCAAACTCACGGGGGGAATAGAAAGGCTTACAGTTTATGATGAAGAATTCCAAGTCTGGAGAACAGTGCTGCTGAATCACTGTCACGTCGTTGCACCAACCACTGTTGAGATAGAAACAGATTCTTCCACCTTTCGCTTTGCCGGAGAGTTCCGTGTCTCTGTCCGCTCTGTAGAGCTGGAATCTTGCCAGCTGCAGCGCAGAGTCCGGTATTAATCCACACAGCCACGTCTCCGTGAAGCACAAAACTGCCGATGAATAAAAGTCCCTGTTTTTCCCCAACAGCAGTTGTAGTTCCTCAATTTTGTTGGGAAGTGAGCGCACGTTAGAGAGAAATATTCCAGGTAACGGTGTTCGTAGTCCACGCTGGCGAAGACGTACCAGCACCCCAGCCCGTTTCATTCTCTTCTGGCGTTTCACCGCGTGAGCAAAGGTGAGCGCACCTTTGACCAGGATGTCCAAAAATTCCATAG
Organism: Girardinichthys multiradiatus; assembly: GCF_021462225.1. NCBI lineage: Eukaryota > Metazoa > Chordata > Actinopteri > Cyprinodontiformes > Goodeidae > Girardinichthys > Girardinichthys multiradiatus. The sequence goes on from NC_061795.1 coordinate 15,628,464, forward strand.
GAGTAGGCAGAAAAGTGGGAAATAACTCCTCTGGTGTAGTAGCCCTGATGTTCATGAGTTCTTCTCTGGTGAGAGAACTCCGGGTACCATCACAGAAGACCGTTTTAAAGCAAAAAACAAAACAAAACAATGCGCACCAACACGCCGAGGCGACCATCATAATCATAATCATACCTGTCTAACACCTTCAATTTATTCAGTAATTTCCTTAATATCCAGCACAGTTGTTTTTTATCACGTGTGCACTGTTGGGTTTGTGTACTATTTTTCACAAAGTATGTTGTTTTTTGTAATGAAATCCTTCAGTTGAACAAAAAATATTTTCCAAACACTTCCAAACAACAAAACAGGCTCATAGTGACTCATGTAATAGTCTGTCTCCTGTTTCATTTATTGGTATGACTTTAGCAACCATAATTTTTCAGAAAATATCTAACTGTCTACAAATGTATGCAATAGGTTTCTATTATCACTGTAATCAGTGTCATTAAAGCATATAGAAAAGAAGATTTTTACTAATAGAAACATTAAAAAAAGAAATGCTGGCATATAAACCAAAATGTTAACTTGTTTTCACAGACCCACTCTGTTCACCTTTTTCCACCCACTGGCCAGTGGAAACCAATATTTGTGTTGGATTATATGCTAAAAATGAAATCATGCTAACAAGTGTACCCTCTTTGAGCACATAATAAAAAAACGTTCAGTGTAAACAGCCTCCCTTCCTCCAGGCCCTTAACTCTAATAGTTTAGAACCACAAGCTAAACTCAACACTAACAATTCCTTATATAGCTTGTTTTCCTGCCTGTGAAACCAGGATGTCATGGCTGCAGGGATGAATTTAGGGGAGGGGAGAGGTTCGTGTCTAATTCCTGTTGACTCACTGCTTTTAATGAGAAGTGGGACGTGAAAGCGTTGTGGAGAATAGGTTGGAAATTGCTTGTTAGTCTGCTGGCATTATTAATTCACCCCGGCTCTTTGTCTTTCTGATGTGATTGTTATCATGCATCAAGAGGGAGCTGTGTTTATTTTGTTTTTATGCACGTTCTCAGCTCGGGTCCTCGAGGAGATGCGCTGACCACAAAGAAGTCACAATAATTATTTTATGTCTAGACTTGTCACATGATGTCAGAAAGATGTGGGATGATTCTCCAGCTTAGTATGCAAAGTCGTCTGTTTATTATGTGTTTATAGTCCATCTTAAACTTTAAAAATCTCAGTCTGTTCATCATTTGTGATGGGTGAAAAAGTATTATAGTTGCCGGCTATATTTATAAATATCACCCTCTGCTATAAACTTTATAAATATGGTTTAAATCAGTTGATGCATCAGTTCATTATTTTCCTTTGTACAAGTGATCATTAAATTTAAGGCTGGCCATCATACTGCCTGTTTATTTTTCTTCTGCATTGCTTGAGTTTACTTTTACTATCAGTGACTGCACAATTAACGTTTCTTACCTTGCTTTCAACCAGTAACAGTAGCTGCAGCCTGTTTTGCTTTTTATCCTTCTGAACTTTTTTATGTCAGAACTGATATAAAATGGAGCAACTTTACTGTACTCGGTCCAGCCTTCCTGTTATCTGCTGAATTCCTTGCCCTCTCTGATTGGAAAATAATCAGATTTTTTTTCACTGGTCAGGGCCGATCGCGCTCAAAATTGAAGCACTCTTGTCACTAGCTGATTCCTTGGTGCATTTTTATTCTAAACGCATGTAAATAATGATTGTTTATATTAATTTATAAAATGCAAAGTGAGTGAACAAAAGAAGAACCTAAATCAAATCAATACTTGGTGTCACCCTTTGACTTCAAAATAGCATCAATTCTTATAGGTACACTGGCAAAACATCAGTGATTTCGTAGGATTGTAGTCAGGTGTATGAACCACTTATTATACCAGACAAGTGCTAATGCTGATCAATGTCACATGTAGGTTGGAACACAGTCATTAACTGAAACAGAAACAACAGTGTAGGAGGCTTCAAACTGGGTGAGGAACCCTGTTTCCAAGGTGAGGTTGTGGAAGAAAGTTTCACAGGTCAAACACTATAGCAACACAGAGATCAGCAACAAGACACAAGGTAGTTATACTGCTACAGCAAGGTCTCTCCCAGACAAATATTGTATTTTTAAAGCAGACTGATGGTTCAAAATGTGTTGTTCTAGCTCTTTTGAAAATGCGCAAAAGAAATGGGCAACTTTGAGGATCGTAGACAGATTGGTCGGCCAAGGTAATAGAAACTGGGGTGCAGAAAATTGTCAGCAGGCGACAATTATTTGACTGTAGCAGAAGGCAGTTTGTTTGCTAAACAATACGATAAATGCCTTCCCCCCACATTGCAGCTCTAAACATGGTGCGACCACTAAATGGAATGATTTTTGCATTACAATTTTAAGGGCCGATCAAGCTGAAGATCGGTTCACTCCGTGTGTATCTACTAATATGCTGAAGTCGAGTTGTAAGCAAGTATGCGGCCAAATCTGTCAGAAAATGGCTGCAAATAAACTGCCCTGGTGGTGCAGAGTTCAGTGGTATTTGCATCATTTTGTTGTAATAATTTTGAAAATGTGCCTTTTATCAAGAAGAAAACAAGTTGTTGAACAGTTTTTGATCAGCCATATATTGTAAAACTTTCTGTTTTTTATTTTATGAATTTACCATCATGTAGTATGTGTATCAGAAGTTGGAGGACGCACAACTATTTCTTAGTGACATTAAGCGGATGTCTGCTATGTTATCTGTGGCTTTTCTGTTCTGCAGGGAAACTGACTGCAGCCAGAAATTGTGGAACTGCTTGAAGCAGTAAGGAGCTGAAACCCTCGGCGTAAGAAGATCGGAGGAAACAGGGAGCCATAGCCTGGTAGGTGAGCCAAGTCAGACTTTCTGTTGCTTTTTATTGTAGTCATATTCTGGGTTACACAATTATCACAGTGGGGCTGCCGTTTCCCCTTGTCGTGTAATCTCTTCAGGTATGACACTTTTACTTCCTTTTTTCTGCTGTACTTTAAAAATTACTTTTATCACTTCTTTTTCTTGGATTTTTGTTATAGATTTTTTACTCATTGTTCTTGGAGAGCTTTAGCAGGAGATGGACGCCATTCTGGGTTCTACATATAAGTCAGTCTTTACAGTACAACAATCCATATAAAAAGGCTCTGTTGTGTACAATCATAATTTGTGGTTGGGTTTTCCCAGACAGATTGTTGTTGATGTGTTAGTCATTATGATATCTTGCACTCACCATAATATCTGGAGCATTCTCAATCATTTACACAATGGTTTAGTCATACTTTTCCAGGTAGACTGGAGGGCAATAATGTGTATTTCAGTTTCTGTCCTTGCTAGCAGACTGATGTTTGTATTATATTAAAATGTGCAGTTTCTGTTTCCTAAACGTTATTGAATATTTCCCTGTACCTGTTATTCATATTCACATCAATGCATTTTCATTTTCTTCTTCTATCGTTTTAGTTGCTGCACCAGTACAGTTTTAGTGAAAATGTGTTACTGTTTCTGCATATTATTATGTTGTAAATCTTTTAGTGTTCCGATGATTATAAAACGAACTAGACTGGATTTTATTATGTATTTAGCAAGAACAGATGGTAACAAAATACTGATTTATCTGGGTTTCTGCAAAGTAGTAGTTTTCTTCTGCAGTTGTCTGTGTTTTTTTAATAATGACAAAAGATTAACAGTTTACTATAAGTTTATTGCACTTGCCCAAATAAGTACTGAAGTGATTATCATGGACTGGTCTCCAACACTGCATTCTATAAACATTAAACTCTCTAATTTTCTGGTGTTTCAACAACTGACAAAATATTTAAAAGGTCATCGGTTTTCGTCTCGTGTTTGTTTTTTTGTTTTTTTCCAAGATATCTTTTAGTACTAGAGGCCTTCATTTTTCGACAATAGGCAGACAGGAAAGAGGGGCAAAGAGAGAGGGGAGACATTTGGCAAAGGTCGCCGGGACTGGGACTCGAACCCTGGACTATAGCTTCTATATGTGGTTGTGCGCTTAACCCCTACAACACCATTCGTTTTTCTAAAAAATGCCAAAACTTTAATGAGGATATGTGTTGCATTTATTACAGATTTCTTTTTTACTGCAGATTGTTTTATTGCACATTTAGAACCTTAAAGCCAGGACGCAGCACAGAAATTTCATCTAGTGGCAATAGGGATTGGATTACTATAAAAATCTTAATTGGTATATTTGCTCTGTTGGGAAGCTCAGTCAGGAGTGTGTCAACAGTAAGTCTCTCAGCTCTATGACTGGGTAGATGTTGCAACCAAACTAGATCCCGTGATCTACCAGGTTCCCTTACTAATGAGTAACGGAACTTAGTTAAAAAGTTAATCACTATGAGATAAATGATTCCATAATGGATTTTGGTGTGTAATCATAAACTTCATAAATATTTTTTGTAAAAGGAAAAAAAAAAAAAAAGGAACATACACTGTAACTTATTGTTATCAATTAATAATATTAATAGAAAATAACTACTGGCTTAAGATCGTAACTAGAAAGGTTTTGATCTGAAAGAGTTTTGATCTAGTTCAAAGTTCAGTTTTTACCTTGATCAACTCTCTCTGCTGATCTGCAACTGAGAAATGACAACTGAAAACTCACTGGGGCTACTGGTCTGTAAATGCAACAGCAAGTTTTTTATGCAGTTTTGTTTCTTAATTAGATAATCATAGAAAAACTGACTGGTGACCAGAATCAGCCAGTTGTCATTGTGATTTCTTTATGGGAAGTGGATACATCATACCAGGTCGCAATATCAAAATCAAATCAAATGTATTTATATAGCACATTTAAGAACAATTGCCGCTGGCCAAATTGCTCAACACAAAAAACGGCAACAGTAATTAAAAGAAAATACAGTATAAGACAGAAATAGAAACAGAAATATAAAAATAAAGCCCGACAGGCAAGGGTCTTACACTGTATTAAAAGCCAGTGAGTACAAATGTGTTTTAAGATGTGACTTAAAAACACCAAGAGCCTGTATAATATGAAGGTGGAGCTGATTTCACAATAGCAGCACCACTTTGAGTGGAAGCTGTTTCTCTGGGAAGCAGAATCAAATTTAGTCAGCCTTATTATCAGTAAGCCATTTAAAAATGAAGTCAGAGGAAGTACAGAGCTGTGGGAAGAAGAGTTTATTTTCGAGACATTTTCGTGGGTCATTCCAGCTGCAAGAGAGAGAGTGAGACTTCAGTACAACAAGAGGGCTGAACGTATTTCAGCAAAGTTGCTCCCCTTTATCGTTTTGAGCCTTTAACGTCTGTCATAAAACATGCAGGATTTGGATATGATTTGTCTTTTTAATATATTGAAATACTGTTTTACAGTGTTTGCTCTCTGTTGCATTGTGTGAAATAGCTTCTGCTCTTAACTTGAACAATTATTGACTGCTCACAATAGAAAAGCACCAAAAACTATTTTCAGTACCATTGTTTATCTTCATGTATTATAGTTTTTAAACCATAATCTGATTCGGCCAATATTCTTGTTGGCCGACACAAGCTTTTTAAAAACGTAGCACCTGAAATTGGCCACGAGCTGTTTGGTATTTATATGCTACAAGGCATATGGTGATGATCTTCTACTCTCCTCATTTTGTGCCGGATTTAAAACTACAACATCTATCAAGAAACCTGGAGTGCTTTCTTTTTTTGATGGTCAGAGGTTGTCAGATTTAATTATTAAATTAACTCGAAGTTTACACAAATGAGTATGTAAGTGTTAGGTCAGTTTTGTTTCTAAGGACTATCAGCCTATCAAAGTCACAACTGGCAGATCAGAGATTAGAGAAACCCTGCAAGAACTTCATCAGCACATCTTTAGGCTTAAGCTAATGTCTTATCTCGCTGTTTAAATGTTCTGTTTAGATGGCTGGTGCAATCCGAGGCCAAGTACTCCCTAGTCCCTATGGAGGTTTAGAGCACTGTGAAAGTCAATGTGTATTGACTGACAGTAAACAGCCATGTGTAGCTCCATCATTTCTTTGACTCATAGACGGTCATAAAGTTCCTCTGTTTATTGATTGTTGCATTTCCCCTTTGTAATTGTCAGTGATAAATGGGCTGGAATGTGTCCTGTGCTTTTTAGCTCTAGAGTTACCGTTTCAGCTTTGTTACTGAAAGTGCCCTCGCCTTTACATTTTTCCCATTAGGACCCACTTTATGAGATTTAATTGAATTGTACCATGGAAAGTATCTACCTTGCAGCTAAATGTGTGAAAGTGAAGAAAAGCTTGTCTCAGTATGTCCTTGAAGCCTTTTATGTTAAAGTCAGCAGAGATCAATAAATCAGTAGGCATCTAGAACATGTATTCCTATTGCACTCCTATTTTCCACACCCAACCCCTTGTGTTTGTGCTGCTAAGTGGAGTGTGCAAGCTAGCAGCTGTTTGAGTTCCCAACAGAGAGCAGAAATGGATTTCATCAAGAGTCACAGATGTCTAAGACATCAATAGGAAATGATCTGTGGGTCAGCTCTCTGCTCCTTTTTTCAACAACCATTTAGGACTATGAATGCATTGAAACTGTGCAGTGCATTATAAGCATGCTTTCTAACAATAACAGTAATTGGATTAAAATAGCTCGGGTTGGAACAATCTGTTTCTCCAAACGATGACCAAAAATGTAAACAAAACAATGAGCTCTGTAAGACCTCTAAAAGAACACTGCTCTTTCTGCTGATTAATCGTCTTCTTCTCACAACTACAGATATGTTTTTTGACTTTATAGATACTTGGGTTCTTGATGGATAAGAAAGTTTAAAGAGGGGTGGGTGGATGTTTTCCATAAATTTCAGTAAGTTGTGTGTCCATGTTGCATGCTATAGTTACCCTGAATCTGTTTCACTTTAGCTATGGTAGGAATGTGCCACTGCACGAGTAAAGGTCATCATTCCTCCTGGCCTGTCATGGCTCTCCCAAGTCCTTAGTCAAAGCTTCCAACATATGGACATTCTTTCCCAAACTTGTAACCATGCTCCCTTTCATCAATAAAACACTACAAATATTTATTATTGTTAGGAGCTTAGCTATTTACTCAGGACCTTTAGATGATATAGGAATAATACCATTTTCTTCAAAAGACGTACTTAACTCATTCTAGTTTTAAATAAGCCCACAGTCGTTTCAGTGTTTTATTAGTTTCACAAACTAATACCTTCCATGTAGTATTATCCCTTTAAAACACATTGAATTATTTTGCTTTTCCAGTTTTCTGACCTGTGACTCCTTTAGTGCCTCCTGAACACCCTGAGGTTTTCTCTCATGTTTAGTCTAAAATTATCAAATATTTAACTCGGGTAGCCTTTCACATATACTGTAAGTCTCTTCATGGTCTGGTATATCTCTGCATCTGCAATCCCTTGGGATTGTTGTAGATTAAGTTGTAGATTTCTATATAAGATCTTTGTTAGCTGAGAGCTTTCACTCAAAGGGTTTCTTCAGTGGCCCTTGTTGCAAATAAAGAAGCAAAAGTCACCACTGAAGCATTTCAGTGCCTGATTATCTACACCCCCATCACAATGAGTGTCTTCCTTATGTTTCAGTTACATAGAAAGATATTAGCTAAATAAGGCTCAAACATCACCTTCCCAGATGAGGGTCACAACTCTGAGATGCAATGTACTGCATTTTACAGCACTTTTACAAAACTACACAGTGCTACTAAACTGTCACAGGTAGTGGCCTGATAAATATTAATCTCATACTACACTATGCACACACTCTGTCTGCTCTGATGAAGATTCACTAACCTTAGCGTGCTAAATGCATGAAGTTGCTCCAATTGATGGCAACCCACTCTACTGACTCATTGATTCAGTAAAAACTTGGAGAATGTCAAAGTACATTAACTTTCCTCCCTAGAAAGTCAGCTGATGTCTAGATATGAAGATGAGATAGTGACATCATGGCAAAATGTACCCCTTCCTGATGCAGTGGAAGACTTTGACCTGTACGCAATCATCCCTATACACACAAACCTTTCAAGATCAAAAAAGTTGTTAAACTGTCTTTCATCACTTTTTTGTGTCTCTGCTGATTTGAATATAACTGGAGGTAAGGGATTAATGATTACAGTAATGTGAATACCAGAAAGTGTGCAAAATTAGCTTCAGAACATCAATGTGTGAGCCAGTTTGCTAACGCTCTGTTTCACAATTAAGTGGAGTTTCATAGACTCTTGTGGACTGATGAACGCAACCTTTCTTTATGTGGTTTTATGTGTTAATGTCTTGTATATCAGAGTATATCATACAATATCTCACGTATTCAGAATCAGATCAAAATCAGGGAAAATACTGGAAGTAAAGATAGCTCGTTGCCTCATATATTGTCACATAATGTGGGTTCAGATTTATAAGCCACCAGTCTGCCCAGTGACTTTCAACTTGATCTCCACCAAGCCCTTTGGTCTGGCCACCTATTGTTTTATTGTTAATTGAGCTTCGTCTTGGCTGTCTCTTTAAAGAGATGTTTCAGATGTTCAGCCTCTGGCCTGGCTTTGGTGTGGCTAACACTTTGGAATTTGGACTTAATACAAGGCTGATTTTGAAGTAAAGATGAAAGAAGTTGTGGAGGTATCAGTTGTAACGATGGAAGCAGCTGGCCAATGAGCATGGGTTGCCACTAACAGTAATTGCATTTGATTAGTCTGTCAGCTAATTTTCAGATTATTAGATAATCAATTATTTGAAATAATTAGTTTTACTTATAAAAGCTATTTTATTTATTAATATATACATTTTTACCAAAAGTTTTCCTATTTTTGGAGGAAAACTGTCAAACCTTTTTAAAGAATTTTAAGAAAAGAAAAAGACGAAATTATGATTTGTGTCGACTAAAAGATGTGGGCAGATTTTTACAGGCAACGACATCAATGATGTTGACGAATAAAAAAATTAACATTCCTGTTTCAGTCGTGAATATGGGTGTAATAGTCTAAGCAACTCAGGAGACCAAACTTGATATTAAGTTGCTTTAGTGCAGGTTTCAAACTTAATTCTTGAAAGTTCTGGAATTTAATTTTTTATGTCTGGATAAGTATGAAAAAAATTTAAATGCATTGTGACAAACAAAATAGTAGAGTTTAGACATTGTATTCTTTATTTCGTTCTTTCAAAAATAAATATCTACTTTTCTGATGAACAATTTGCCGTTTAAGTAATTTAAATTGAAATTACATTCTTTGACTTGCCGCCTGTTGTCTAACTTTTTTGGCTTTTAAATAATTGAGAGAACACAGATGACTCATTTAATATCCAAAAAGGGAAATTTTACTGCTGTATTGGTTACTAGACCTTAGATTACTAAGCTAAAATAGATTCGGGGTTGATTAATGGGGTCTTGTTTAGACGCCTAACAAAACATTAACTACACACTTTTCTTTTTCTTTTTACAAACGAAACATAAGTGTCACAGATCAAAAACGGTTCTCTAAAAAAATCTGTATTAAATGTTGGATGGTCCAGATTGTTATACCTTCGTTATACTTTATTTTTGTAATTTCACAGCAGTGAAATTAGAAACATAGGCTAAAAATGGAGCTAATCACTGAGTCAAATCACTGCGACGTGCTTTGTTTCCCAGCATGCTGCTTGAAAGCCCGGTACTGATGCAACGCTACACACGGTGTTTGACATACAAACATTGTAACATTGTAAAAGGCCCAATTTTCTTGGGCAGTATAGAATTACCGTGGTGCTGAGGGCATCAAACTGTTAATTGGACACAATGACACACTGTTAAGACACGTTAATATGTAAAATTGCACTATGATTATCTGATCTCCATCGTCTGAATAATGAAAGGTTTGTGATTTTCTAAATTCAAAGTTTATTTAGCATATAAAGTGTCTTTAGTACTGTATTTGCTCTATATTATATATGAAATGCCGTTTCACATCAGTGCAACCCCTATTTAGAGTGGATTATGTACTGTATGTGAGCGAGCTGCTCTACTGTTTATCCTTTTCTTGTTGTTACGACTCCACTCCCAGCCAGACTCTGATCTTCCCACTGTCTTTAACATGTTTTTTCAGCTGTGTTTACATTCTTGCTCCCTAAAACTTGAAAGGTGGGCTAAATGCCTTTGCCAGTACTCACCCGCTGACATCTGTCAAAACTGATTTATCAGTCAAAACCAGTATTCCTAAGCTCTCGAGCATAGTGGGCTGGTAAAAGTTGGAAAACTTCCCAGAAATTCATTGAGGGAGACTAACATTGTTTTAAGGCAAATAACCAGATGTCTCCAAAGATTCATATTAATAGACAACTGTATGTAAAAGTAGAAAATACAAGAAGTAGTACAATTTAATAACATCTTTATAAGAAATGTCGCATTGATTTCCACTGGCTGATCCTTAAAATGTAAAGATTGAAATAACATTGCAGCTTTCTTGCTTCATGCTAACCTTTGGCTTTTTTAACAGCAACATGTTTTAAAGCTAATCTAATGTATTTTTATGTGATGTTTCCAAAAGACATATTTGAATCAAACTAATTCAGCATTAGGTCAAAACCAGAGATCACAAGTCAACCACAAACCTCCACCACCAATGTGTTATCTATAGGATCACCAAAATTTGATGTTAACAGACAACAGATGGGAATAAAAGTTTATTCCTTGTTGAAACACAAACAGTGGTTTTTCACCAGAATCATAGACTTCCCACTGAGCTCCTAATGTCTCCTATAGAGACACATAACTTTCCATCAGGCTAACTTCCATATGCTTATTGGATTTTACAATATTAAGGGGCAATGGCTTGTTTTAGTCTGTCCTCTAGCTCACAGCAAACGCTTCAGTTTAGCAGTAATTATGTGGCAACTTTTACTTTTTATTCTCTTTGAAATAATAAATGTTATTTGAACACATTTTACATGATTTTAAAATCTAAAAGAAACACAAACAGTGGGAAACTAGACTAGTGTTTCATAAATTCTCTTTCTAAAATGTAACCAGGCAAAAATTCATTTACCAAAAGGCCGCCACATGATGAAAGTTTTAGTCATCCATCAAACTTTCCAGACAACCATTTATTTAGGCGGTCACAACATGATTGCTTGGTTATCATAAAGATGGACAGTTGTGAAAAATGACATGGCCAGAAGGCAGATGGGTAGTGTTGTGGTAATGTCATCAAGATGTTGGCAGTCAAGCTGCGTCACTGATAAAGAATGAGTGATGATTAAACCAGATAGATCGCTTGCACTAGATGTTTAAAGACGTTCGTACCTGCAGCAGTCTGATAAATGCACACAATCCATCTTAACGTTTTAGGCTTTGTGGACAAAATGTACAGTAACTGTTATTATAAGTAGGAATTGAGAAATAAATATGCAAACTGAAAACTGGAGGGCTCCTTTTTATTTAGGGCTACCAGCTGGACCTGCACTTTGAGCGTCTGTGTCCCCTTAAAAAGGCCCCACAGCTCTGATTCATCCAGGGCCGGTTTCTAGATGCCATAAATAGTTTTAGTCTGAGTGCAGTGCAGTTTCACGGTTCTTATTTGCACCGTGTTCTTTAATCCCTGCCTTTTAACTGCTTGTGTTGTGGACAGTAAATGCAGGCAGTACCAGCAGGACTAGTAAAAATCTGTTGAGGTGAATTATTGTCAGCTGAACAAATCGTTTTTTTAAGCTAGTGCCATGAAAGCAAGCCTGATTGATTAAAGGTACCACACTTTGTCAGTGGATCTCATCGACCCTTGAGGGTTCTTTGAACACGCATAATTTTGTCCTGTCTGAAGAGATCTTATAGCTTATTACAGATGCAAATATATGATGGTTTCCCTCCAGTGCAGCAAGGTAATAACTTTCCTCCCAAGATTGATGGCGTTTAACTTTTCTTTTGAAACATTGTGTTACCTCCTCCTAGAGGGCCTGCAGAACCAAGTCTTTCGTCAGTTGCCAAATGGTCAAAACAAAATTTGATTTTTTTGGGGGGGTTGGGAGAAAGTGGAAACTGTTTTCAGACAGAAACGTGGGAGACCAGAAACTGTATGTCATTTGGTATCGTGTCAGTGTGAAACATGAACCTGAGCATGTTTTTGTTTTGCTAGCTGATTTCACAATTACAAAGGTCCTCCTTCTGAACCAAAATGAGTCTTTAAGCTGCATTGAAAAGTTATTAAAGCGGATGGGGAATTCCTCTATGATTAAAAATGTAACATTAAGATTAGACATCCAAACAGGCTCTCTGACCTTATGATGGAATGTTTTTTCTACATTGTACTTCCTGGTGAACATGAGACCAAAGCAAAGCAAAATAAAATAGATAATTGCTTTTTATTTTTTTTATTTTAGAACATGTTATTCTCCCTCATGACTCTGTCATTATATCATTCTCTCCCATTTGGTTTTTTGTTTTGCATCAATGAAGACCTTATCTGCCAAAATGAAAATAAAGCTATACTATTGAAAACAATATTCCTGAGGTAGTGTTAGTTTATGAAGGGACATGCATAAAGTCTGCCTTAAGTAAATTTGAGGTTAATCGGTTTCTATTCAGTTTTGTCTATAAAAGCGTTTACTAAAAAAGTCTTGTTGGCTACAGTATTGTTCCTTCTGCATAATTACTGTTAAAATTTGACTGGTATTGAATTTAAACCTTGACTAGGTTAAAAGAAAAAGAAATAATGCCTGTTTCAGATGTGCTGTGGCAACAAGATGCTGTGCAAAGCTTTATTCAGTCATCAAAACAATGCAATGGGCAAAATTCACAAATTCTGCTGTTTCATTTTGATAAATGCCCAAAACCTGTCATGTTGCAACATGATGGTGCTCTTTAGGCCTTTATCACCCAATCCATGGTTCTGGCAGTGTAATGTTCTGTTGCTGCACGTTTCTCACAAGCTCAGCTGTTGATGGAATGCATGGTTAGTGGGGTTGAAATATTTTTCTAGATCTGAAAGATTTGTCACAAAACATCTCCTGTGGCTTTTGCAATAAGTTGGAAACTACAATAGAATTGCATTCAGAATAACCTCAATAATTGGTGACAGTAGCCAAAGAGATTATCCTAAAGATTATCAATGAGAGTTTTATAATGTGTTTAAAATCAGGAAACAACATCTGGACAGTATGATCCAAATTTTATGTGGACGAGATGTTTTTAGAGGCATTTGCTCCAAATACCTTGTCTTTGTGCAATTGGCTTTGTAGATCTCATCTTTAATGGATTTGTTTTTCTTTTTTATTGTATGTGATGTTGGGTTTGTGCAGGGTACTTACTAGTAGTCAATGTCCTTAACTGACAGCAGCCCTTGCAGAGTTACTTTGAAGAAGTTAAGATTTGTAATTGGGAAGCAAACCTAACAAACACTCCAAGCAGGGCCACAGTTTTTTTTCTCACCATCTTTGTCATTTACTGTTTCATCTCACTGATAGAGGTGTAATAGTACATGATTTTGGACTCACGAGAATGAGAAAACATTTTTGCTAAATTTGGGGGGAAACCAAGATTGCTGAGTTTTTTGCCTGTTTCTTTTTCACTGATAGTGTAAAAGTTTCACTGATTACAAGTTCTTTCAAAGGATCTGTATTAGTCCATATACTGGGATTTTCATCCTTATATTATTCTTAGGTGGTTCTAACACTATAACAGCATTGATAGTGCTCTATTTTATTTTCACAAATAGAGGAAACATTTCAGAAATCTAAATGTATGTTTTGGCAAATCACTGTTCATATTAGAATTATTCAGTTTTGTTTTTATTAGTCCAAACATTTTAGATATTGAACTAGAAATGATCAGTGGTCGTCCAAATTCATTCAAAACAGCTGAATGAGCCTCTAGTTTAGCACTGATACCAAATTAGAAGCTAACATTAGCTTTAGTGTCATTAGTGTCTGTCACTGTTCCTTTTTCCCACTGGCTACGTAAAATGTTGCCACAAGAACAATTTAAAGTGGTCAGGACTTCTTCATTGCTTTTGTAACCAAGTAAAGTCAGCCTGCACAATGGGCAGACTTTATTGTTCGATTCCCTCATACAACAAGACAGCATCTCAAAAGTTACTTCCTTCTTTACTTCACAATAAAAGTATTAAAAATAGATGCAAAGTGTTGCTGTAATAAATTGCTTTGGATCATTTAGGAAATAAAATAAACGTAACTTACCTCCGACATTCTCTCACTGATGAACTAGCTGCAACATTATAAGGAATCTTTGAACTGAAAATATCAAAATAAAAGCGCTTCCTGTTCCATCCATTCAGAAGTTTAACACTCGTTTATTTACCTACTACACTCAGCTTTGTTCATTATTTTGTAATTTATACCTTAAATTTGTACATTATTACTTAAAATCGAGAATTAAGGTTTTAAAGGTGGATTTAGAAAATCGTTTCCCAATATTGTTAAGAATGTTCCTTCTGAGAGCGAGGAGAGGAAAACCATGAAGGCAGATGTTAACTTGGTCTTTACAAAGACAAAAAAGCTATTTGTTTGACTTATCTGGAAATTCAATATTAACAGGTTTTGTTTTTTCTATTTTTTGTCCTGTTAATGCCTATTTATATTTTGATTATGATAAATATTACATTTGATCAATTTTCAAAATAAAATAAAACCAGCCGTTAGCAGTTCTTTGCATGCTGAATGAAATATTAAAAGATTAAGACATAATTGTTCATGAAAATTAATTGATCTAAAAATAATTACTAAATGTTCATGTGGTAATTTAGGCTAGGATAATTTAGGCTAAGGATAAACAGTACAGGTTTGGACTCCTAACCTACAGCGATGAAGGATTACAGGTCACTTGGATATAATAGGTTTTGATGATAAAATGTTTATTTCAGTCGTAATAGACTTAAGACTTGCCTAAATCGAGGCTTAACTCTGGAGACTTGACTTAGACTAGAAAAAGTCTCTGCTGTGATATCTATCAAAAAAAAACTAGACATTTATTTTAAACCAGTGGGAGGAACTAAGAAATTACACTTTCTTGTACCTTTGTTTTTTATGATATGCAAGACACGTCTGATCAGAAATCCTGCCTTTTAACTCTGAACATTAACAGCCCTACTCATATTCAAGGTCCTGTTTTCATGATGAGCGGTGAAGAAATTCACAGTATTTGGTTCCTGGTGTCCATTACAGACTTCAAAGAGCTAATTTAGGACTGGCATCCTAAAAATAGAAGAGCAACACAAGGCTGTAAAACTCAGCCGGGAATGCCTGTGTTCACTGGTCTAATGAATTCATTCCTATGCATCAGTCGCAGTGCTGATGGACTTCACCATCTTGCTGTCCTTTAACGACTAACTCATCACATCTATTGCACTGATCAAGTGAGTTGAAGTGTTTAAAAGAGCGATGTGATTTTTTCTAGAAGTTATTTCTCCTGCCTATGGATGCCAATCCAACAGTGTGAAAGCAGGTCAGGTCTGTGGCAAACTTTCTTTAATTCTCTGTAGGATCTTTCAGTAGCATCTTTCTTCAGCTTGTATTATTTTACGACAAACTTTGCATATTTCATCTGATCTGTGTCTCCTGAATGGAAGGCCTCTGGCATATAGATGACGGATCAGAACAGCTTTTCTTTTTAAAACAATCACTCACAAATGGCATATACAGTAGATGGAAGGAGACGCCTCAGGATATGTCGGTGTTTTCTCAGCACTTCACAAGACGGCAAAGATGCATATTTTCTTTTTGCTACCAAGAGGGTTTGTGTATAACTCTGGAAATGCTGGAGCATGCATCCACTGCCTTCCATGTGTGAATTTACTGCATGGAAAGCCATGTGGTTTAATGGTTATTCAAAGAGGCAAAGATTGAAGTTTCTCACCAGCCCTTACCTCCGAATCCAATATGGCTGCCATGAAGTTTAAACAAGGTGATATGCATACTATGAAAATAAATTATTTGTATTTCTTGTAGGGTGCATCCTATTAAATCTTTCACGCACGTATATAAGTATGCAAGATTTAATTTTGCAGGTTACTTTAGTGTTTGAATGTTTAAAATGCAGAGACAAACACTGCTATTAGCCGGTGTTCCTAATAGCAACCAACCTGTTCCAAAATCTGCACAGCCCACTGGTTTCCCAGCTTGTAACTAGGACATGGTTAAGTGGCTTTTAAGCTATACCTAAATCCATGTGGCAGGTCTTCTTTAACAGCCACTTGTAGCTTTACAAACTGTAGTTTCAAAACAGTGTATTGATAAGATTGAGCGGCACTGATTTAGTTTCTATGCCATGACTGTTCATGTTTTTTGCACCTGGAAATATGTCAAAACAAATGAATTTGTCTTCTTTCATCTGTCTGAGCAGCAGTACACAGCAAGAGGTGGGGGAGGGGCTGGACTACATAACTCCATGCTTTAAGCAGCTGGAGAATATGCCCATGTCTCTGACACTTTCTCTGGCATCTCATTGGTAGGCCTTTAAACCGGGAGGATGATATGACAGAAAATCTTGAAGTGTTTAAAACCACAGCTTTTGAGACCTTTAGTACCTTGATACCAGTAATTAGCATATGGCTAATGCTGCATGTCGGTTTAGCATTCTGTGGCTACATTTGCTTACTAGCAGTTTTAGAATTAAGAAGCTAAACATGCACACCTTGGATTTGCACCTTAACCTTTCACCCCTCTCTGTCATTTAACATCCAGAGAGAAGAGAAAGTTTCTTGTTTCTCACTTCTGAAACTGTTATAAAATGCATGCTGTCTGGCTTCTCTGTCTCCTCCCGTGTTGACACTTTTTCCATCTGCCTTAGAGGACCTTTAACAGACCCTTTCAGACTAACACATTCTTTCAGAGACATTCAGCAATCAGCCCAAAGGAGGAGGACAATATGAGCAGGCAGTGCAGAGACATTATTTTCTACTTAACAATCACAGCCCTATTCTCCCTTTCCTGTCATCCCTTGTTTTTGTTCACTTCTCCCAAAGGCTGTTTATAGGAACTCATTGTTTCTGCTTTTGGCATTCATCGCTCTCAGAAATGTGCCCTTTTGATTAAAGTTGAAACATTAGATCTTAGTCTGTTACAGCTGCTTACAGAAATGCGCCAAGACAAATCAAACAATGTCGTCAATGCGCGGTAGCTATTCTAACTAAACTTAAACAGTGTTATGAAGGACGAAGACTAGTCAACTTTTATTTGGAGCAGAACGGAATTCAGGTAGAATATTTTTAGCAAGTTACCTCTGTTACTTTTTACCATCATCTGAACTCTTCTTCTTCTGGGCTTTATTTTAGCGGTAAGGTATGCAAAGCTGCACTCTTTGTAAACATTGAGTTACCTGCCTTACACAGTTGTAGCGCCTCCTACAGCAACCTGGTGGAGCTACTCAGAGAACCACTTCGTTCGAAAGCATTGTTTTGATTAATTTTTTAATTATATACACAGCCGAAAAATACTGAGGCCGGACCTCAGTGTCCTCAATGGTAGCTACGGCCATAGCTACAACACTTCCGTTGAGTCAAACAATCTCAACAGATTTGAGCACTCCCCAGGAACACTTAACCACTGGTAAATTTAGCCGGTGGTTATTCTATACTTTTTCTTTTTCTAAGTTTATGCATTAAAATCAAAATAATTCATAAATGTTTTAGATAACATTAATGTGTATGCGGTTATCAATTTATTCTATTATTTTAGCAGCAGTAGGGATAATTATTTTAGATTTTTGGAAATACACACAAGGTTATCATACCATGAGAATCTTTTAGAAGCCCATGTTTCCACTTCTGAAAGATGAAGATTTCCCAGTTAATCCAGACTGCAACATTGTTTACTCTTATCGCTAATGACAGGTGTGGATGACCATGTAGGTCTGACGGCATCTTGCTGAGTCACCTTAGGAATGGTTTCTATTTGAGGAACCATTCAGAATCCATCATTTGAACATTGAAGATTGACAACATTTAACATTTAAACTATGAGTCAGAATTATATACTCTTAGATTAAATTCACTTTATTTTATAACTCACCGCTTTATGCTCTGTGATCAGGCTATAATATAAATGTCTCGACTGAATATTTTATGACATGATGCCCTGCTCTGGCTCTAAAATGTGTCGAAGCTGATCTGTCGTCATTCTGTTTCTATTGCTGTCCTTTGCCCTGAAAATGGGTACAAAATCATTTTTTTCTGCTCCTGTTACAATTTAACTGGTCCAAATGGCCAAGTGAAGTGCTCATGTTATATCACTTCCATCCTCATAAGAATCATAAGCTCCATGTCTTATGAAAAGTTTTATTACCCTCTAAATTATGTATAGCAGTGTAACACAAGTAATATCAGGAGAAATGATCCCCACGATAGTCTCATTTAGAGTAAATTTTTTTAAATTATGAATGACTTCAGACTACACTCATTAGGCTAGTAATGCTTTTATTTTAAACAAATTAAGGCAATAACACATTACTACGCCACCTTAAGAATGGTTTTATTTAAGCTATGTCACTTTAAGAGCTGATATAGCATTTAAATTCAACACTGATATTACTCTTAAACAATAAAGCAGGAACACATTTTTTAAGCCGAGATGCTAAGAGAAATGTTAAAAATAACTCTGTTATGATGGAGGAGGTCACAATTAAAAGTACAGCTGAAACTGGACACTTGTATGAGCTAAAGTGTTAACAATGCAACACAACTGGCTGCTACAGGACGTTAGAAAAGCAGCAATTAAAAACTGGCAGGAGCCATTGCCTCTAAGACGTGGAGAAAACTTTCATCATGTTTTTTGATTTTTACCCAGTGGCATTTATTAATTAAATCAGTGTGGGAGAAAGTATAATTTTAGGTTTGCAGAGGATTTTGAGGTAATACTGCCATTAAACCCTGTCCCCACCCAGCTCGTAAGGTAATCACAAAAAAAGCAAGACACACTGATATCAACAGTTTATTTGCTCATTGAATTACCTTTTTAAATTCATGCTTTTTGTGTTTATTACATTATATGTGATAAACACAAAACCTGCTTCCAGAAGGCAGAATCCTACTGCTGTCCCCATCCTTTGTTTCAGATTAATTATTTTTATTTCATAGTTTGCACTTTGTAGGCTCCTAAAGCCTCACATCAATTCGCAGAAGTACTGACTCCCTTATAGTTTTAGAGTCTTTCATTAAGGTCCATGCAGGATTTGAATTACTATTGAATATAACAATTGCGGGGGGTTGTGGGGAAGCTGGTGCCTATCTCCAGCAGTCTACGGGTGAGAGGCGGGGTACACCCTGAACAGGTCGCCAGTCCATCGCAGGGCAACAAAGAAGCAGTATAGAAAATGACTGACTGACTGATATACCAATTGATGGCAACTCTTAATTGGCAACTACAAAGCTCATATTTAGCATGGATGGCATTGCATGCAGAGCAAAAAAACAATCCAGTGATTTGCCATTATCACTTTGAGTCACTTGGCTCCCCGAGCTCAACCTCACTGACACAGAAGCCCTTTCATATGCTTTGATCCCGTTAATAATTGCATGCCATGCAGCTGAAAAAGAAGGGCAGATTTAAAAAGCTGCAGAATGCTGGGAACTGATAATAATAGGGGGAGGCTTAAGACTTTTGTGCTGTTTGAGTTTGAATCCACTGTTGTCTATTCTGCTGTTTTGACTCATTGTGATAATTATGCAGATCGTTTGAGGGGTTTATAAAAAGATAAGTCTGTTTGTTTTTACCAACAAACAGTATTTAGTAGGTAGATTAGAAATACATTTGATTAGTTTTCCTGTTGTTTTTTTCTGCTGCTTCATTTTGTTGAAGGGTTCTTTTGGGATTTTTTTCCTCCTGTCAAATAAAAGTAAAAAAACATGCTGTCCATCACTGTGTCCACCCCAGAGACGTCTTGAATGGACTCATAATGGAACAAAAGACCGCTTCAATGCTGGCTCATTAGCAAAACCGAGGAAGAAAAGCGCTAACTGGGGACACAAGCCGGCCAAGGAACTCAACAGTTTTGTTATTTGTTTTTGTTTGTTTTTCATTCTCCTTTCTCCTCTAGATGTAGAGATGGACTGCAATGATGTTCTTCATCACTGGAGCTCACACTGGCCTGTTGTGTTGTTCTCATAGCAGTGGAGATTTAGATGCTAAAAGCAGAGGGAGTCAAGGATATTGCTATCTGGAATACTGGAATTGTTATAGCGTTTACATTGTAACAACTTTTTTTGACTGATCTAAGTCATGTAGGATCAGGTGTTTGCAGAAAAGGTTTTCCTGTTTCATAAACTTAGCTCTTTGCTT